>NC_092162.1:16039877-16099877 GCF_045791955.1 Oncorhynchus clarkii lewisi
GTGTGAGCTCCGTACAGACAGGGAGAGAGAGGGGAGGGGATTTTGGGGGGGGTGATTAGTAATTGGATGGCTAAAGCCATTTAAATGTGTTTGCTTCTCTCCGATCGCTAGACAGGCTCGTGTTTTATGTCCCTGTCCATTGTCATATGATCATTGTCTGAGGGGCTGGTGAGTTCGTCATGTCCAAGGCTGAATATGCTTTTTAAGGTTTTGGAGATGTGTCTACCATTTAGGTTTGAGTCATCTCTTCTTCCTTATGCAAGAGCCATTTATGCCACATTTGAAAAATCGGGCAAACTACAACCCTTCAACCACAGTGCGGGTTAAGCCTGCGTCTCCTGGTGTTTAATACACAAACCAGGGGTCCTCTCGAAAACCGGTAAAAGGAGATAATTGTTCCCAGGACGAGTAAACTTTTCGTCAGCGGCCCCTTCCGGTACAAAATCCTGCCGTTTGTCAGCCGTTTAGGCAGACAGGAATTGTGACAGGGAGCGTTTGAGCCGTTGTCCCTCTGAAAGACGCACCTTAAACGGGATAGGTAAACAACTCCGACAGTGGGATCGCGATGGGAGGGCAGACGTTTTATCTCCCAGAGAGTCTCCGCTGTGAGGGACGCCCACCCGCAGACCAGCGAGCCGAAGTCCACAATGACGCCGTTTGACAATAGGGATGAGTCTGCCTCTGTATCGACTGTCCACACAAAAATACATTACACACGCATCCCTCTCTACTGTCACACGTGCTGGAGCAACCTTTCATTCTATGATAGTAGAGAGAGGGCTACAGTATGTTCCCCCTTTTTGTACCAGTCCAAGTAGAATGGCTTTCTTCTTTTTCCCTCCCCGCTCTTCTCTTTTTTTAAATCATCCAACACTGTTGTTTATTTTAATGGTGTTTACACGCACAAAGACATGACAATGGCCCTATTCTCTGAGGTAGGTCACAGAGCTACAGCCGTGTGTAGAGCGCCTACCCTTGTGCTTGTGGGCGAAAAGATGGAATAGTGCAATGGCGAGTGCAGTTGGTTTGCGTGTCGTGTGTGCATGTTTCGGTCGGTGTTCAAAATGTCCATCAATAGTGTAAGTCTAGTATCTTAATGATCAGGTCCGAGCAGCTGAACTCAACATTGTGTTGCTTTTCATACTTTTTGGGGGGGTGTTTAGTTTCTCTCTCTTCCCCCCTCCCCCAAGACATTTTTGTGCTTTCTGTAGATGTGAAGAACATTTGTGTTGTCATTAAAGCAGTATTGCATTTCAACAACAAAGATGCCCTGTCGTACTTTCCTGTCGTCTTCCCTCCTCCGCCCCTCTCGTTCTGTCGTTCATTCGGCACTGAAAAACAACCTGACACTTCAGGAAGAAGGAAAGGCGGAGCCTGCAACTTTCCGTTTTACCCACGGCTGAACCGCAGTCAAATCCAATGTCTGCACCTTCTATTACGTGCACCTCAACTTGCACAGTGAAGCACCGACACAGGTGAACTACTCATACAATATGAACACTGAACACAAAGACCAGGTCAGACACGGACTGAAGCAGACTAAACTAATCTCCCCCTCTTTCTTTCTCCCTCATCTCTCTCATCTCTCTCCCTGTAGAGTACTGACATATCCTTTGAGCTAAAAATTAACTCTTTACCACTACAAAGGAATAGAGTTGTAACCGGCACTGCCATTTGCATGATAATGGAGACTTCATATAATTGACCCAGTAGACCGTATTAGGCTTCTTAAATGTTTGCATACTTTTTAACCTCTCGTTTCATTATGCAATGCTTATCATTTCATTAGGGCTCCAATAGCTATTAGAATATATGAACGTATAGTATGCTGCAGTAAATGGTAAGATGCTTTTGCAACATTTAAATGCAGTAATTTATGGTACATGGATTTGAATGTATGTCTACAAATTGAAATCAGAGGTCAGTAGGGACATTTTTTTATGTCTGTTCTCTTTTCAGAGACAAAAAGCGTTTTTCTGGTCAACCCTCAGACAGTGTAATGTAGAGCTGGATTGACAGAGACCGACAGAGGTAAAGAGAGAAGGAGATCTGGAAGGATGTATGGATCAGACAAGGCTGCAAGAAGCCTGGAAGGCAGGCCCTGACTGTTGTGCTAGTTCCAAGCTGCACAGTCATTTACTTTGCATGTGGTGTCTTACCAGACAATATTCTACATTTCCAACTGGGAGGCATCAGTGTAGAAATCACAGTCTTCAAAAGACGGCCTGCCATTCATGTTCCCCGTAGCCGGAGATCTGAGCAAACGGTGATAACCCACGACATCTTTCTGGAAAACGGGGAGTCGATCAGCTTTGATGGAGCACATCCTCGATGACAGGCTACTGAAGAGCTCTCTAATGAACTGGGGAGGGGCAAGGGGGGGGGGGGGGTGCATCGCTTAGCATGGCAGCATGGAGGGGGGTGGGGGGATTAGGGATGGAGAAGGGGGGTACAATTGTGTCAGTGAGGAATTTCATATGCATAACTGTCTAAACATAAACAAAAGCTCATAGATATACAATAATGGATGGAGGTGAGGATGATGGGATGGAAGGATGGCAGAAAGATATTGGAGATGAGGATGGGGGAAAGGTATTGGAGATGAGGAAGATGGGATGGAAGGACGACAGAACGGTATTGGAGATGAAGATGGGATGGAAGGATGACAAAAGTATTGGAGATGAGGAAGATGGGATGGAAGGATGACAGAACGGTACTGGAGATGAGGATGGGGGAAAGGTATTGGAGATGAGGATGGGGGAAAGGTATTGGAGATGATGAAGATGGGATGGAAAGATGACAGAAGGTCTCCATGATACCTCTGCCTTAGATGGGGGGGGTAGTGATTAAACATTCATGAAGGTGTGTCCAATCACAGTGCTCGTCTGACTGTCTTTCTACACAGTGCAGGAAGTAAAATTGGATTGTAGTGAGGGGAAACCCTGCAGGTTGGCATGAGGGGTCAATTGAATGGGGAGTTCAAAGGTTGCAGAATTTATATGATGTCCTCTTATATCCCCAACCACCTTTTCCTCACTCGTACTGTAGGATACATCTAACACAGTAAGGAATGCCTGCATGCTTTTATGTGGATATCATGCTTGTATATCAGTGCTGTAATATGCAGGAAGAATATATTTGCTTTCAAAATGTGGGCTTTGCTCAGTTTTTAAACTCACACAGACATGATTCAAAACACTTTCACTGAACACATGGACCCATACATTGTCAGTCTCTCTCACACACACACGCTATTATAAAACACACAGACACCTTTATTGAGTTGTATAGTGGCGGCAACAAAATGCACAACTTTTGTTCATCTCAAGGATTCTTCTGACTGCCCAGATGAACAGAGAGCCAATATTGTTTTTTCTCCTTATCATGCAGTGACTGGGATTACCCATTTGCTCATTCATTTTTAAAGACAACTAGTGAGATTCTTCCCCCTTTTTTCTGTGTTCTTGTCTCTATCATTCCTTTTTTCTAAAGAGTGATTGTACCCTCCCCTTCTGTGGCAGAATCCCTCCTTGACCCTGAGACTTGTAATTCTGCCATAGATCACAGCTTTGGAATATTAGGCCTTACAGCGGTTAAATAAAATATGTTCAAATCGTCCAATCCCAGAGGCCACGGCAGAAATTCTAATCAGAGAAAAAAGAAAGGGAAAGGATTATGGGTAAAGGGAAGCATCAGAATCCTACTGGCCATGTCTGAGGAACAGGAAGAGAAAGATAGAGAAGACCCAACCTTAATCATCATAATCACACTCATCAACAACACTGTGAAAGGTTCTGCATGACAGCAGGAGGAGGTGGGTTAAATATATTTTTTTAATAATTTAAGAGGGAATTTCCACGGATATTGAGAGTAGTATGCCAAACAGGACAACCCTTCTGGGCACTGGACGCCTTCACTTGACCATTGTAGGTTGGAGTCAGAATTGATTAATTATGCCATATTTCAACATGGAAGTTACTAACATGGATGCCAGGACATACTGTAACTTAAAGACGCAAAGATATTTGGGGAAGTATTACTGCAATTGCTAGGTCTCCAGAGTTGTCTAGAAATTGTCTAGAAACAAATAAAGTTTGTCACAAAAAATAAGCTTTGGTATTTAAGATTATTGCACAGGTGCAAAGGCTGAGGCCATACAACCAACATGTAGTACTGTGGTTGAAGCTGTACTGTATGGACTGTCCATAGAGGGTGATTGATCGGAACTCAATCCCTCAGTGTGTTCAGAAGACCACGAGACGCTCAATTACACTCTGGGATTCAAACGCTGAATTCACAGACTGAGACCCTCTGAGAAATACCAGTGACCTTCAGCCAACCGCCAAACTCCAAACAACAACGTCAACTAGAGGTTTGACATCGATGGCCAAACACTTCACGAAGTCGAATGCAGGTTCTCGTTACCAAAAGGACACAAGATATAGAATTTTACCAAATTACCAAATGATGTAAATATTTAGTTGTTTTTTTTGTGTTGTTTCTTAGGAGATTCATCTATCCATGCCATATGTGTATTAGATGCTCATGAGCCATTACTGCACATTAGAATAGGAATAATTGTGTACATAGCAGCTTATGAATCATTAATCCCTGTGGTTTCCATCTGGGGGTTTCTGTCGGAGGGGCAAGGGAGGGGAGTCAGAGGGGGAGGGGGGCTTGGGCCCCCACGGACAAGCCAGTGCGATGAAAGAGGAAGAGAAATATGGATAGAGAGAGAAAGAAACATGGATACAGGCTATAGTGATGTGCTACATTGTGGAACGGGCAACTTATCCTCAATAGCACTCACATCTGAACATAATGTGCAGTATAAAGGGATATATATTTTTCATGAATGTGTATGGACTGTTTTCTTTTACACTTGGAATGGAGAACCATTAGCCCTGTTTATACCTGGTTCTCAGATGCGTTCTTTGTCCTGATCTTATCCACATTCTGATTGTGTCCACATTTTAAGACAGGACTGGTGTAGACTATTAAAATATGTATTGTGATCAGATCTTCCTGCCCATCTCTAGAGGTAGTCAGGCATGCATTGTGCAAGTGTAGACGGATCTGGCCAGTGAAACCATTTAAATAATCATTATCCCACCCTCTAAAATCATTGACAACTGGCACAATTGAATAATGCCATCAAAGTTAATATGACATATTATTTAGAAGGAATATTTATTAAATAACTTGCATACAGAGAGGGACCAGGAAATATTGTCACAATGCGGACAGAGGGGATGGATAAAATATACATTTTAACACCATGTGTAGAATGTGGACAAGAGCAGGACACAGGATGCATGTTAGTTCCAGGTGTAAATGAGGCCATTGAACTATCAACATGTGCTGAGGTACTTGTGGTTGAAGGCCAAGCTGGAAAATGATCTTACAGCTCTTTGCAACTAGGATAATGGCAGTGAGTATAACACCGGAGCAAAATGTTATCACTCACTACCATTATACTAGTTGCAAAGAGCCATAAGATCATTTTCTCCTTGGGGTTGGGCAGTATGCAACAATAGGTGCTGAGGGAAAGAAAAAGCATTTGGTTATACAAACTAGTAATGTTACCATTGTACCCTGACCATGAATGCAACATGTTAATTCTAAATGAATTCCCTCTTGAACAAAAACGATGTCAATTGAAATGCTTGGGGATGCTTAGAGCCTTCAGTGTTTGTGATTCAACAATCGTGCTCTAGCCTTGAGTCCTCATTCATTGTATGTTGGTTATTCTGAGTAAATAGCCTCGTTGGTCTGAGTGTCCATCAGCTCTCATTGTTTAGACTGATGGATGACTAGTATTTCACTATCTATCTCTATTTTATAGACAGCTTTTACACTCGCTGAACAAATGGTGACATACAAAAGGGGTACGTAAATCAAAACCACCATTGAGGAATACATAAATAAGACACTAGCTAATATGTCAATGAAAATAAAGCACAGATGAGGTGCAGGAGAAAACTAGGCTATGGCACTTTTCTTTTTAACTTAACTTTTTTGAAATCTTCACATGTGCTGAGGTACTTCTTATGGTTGAAGGCCAAGCGAGAAAATTATGTTATAGCTCTATGCAACTACTATAATGGCAGTGATACAATTTTGCTCTGGTGAGAAGAATTCAGAAGGTTCACTAACAGCGAGAAATAACTCTTCTTGGGCAGTATGCAACAATAGGTCATGATGATAGGCAAGCATGCTATGCAGCGCTAGTTTAGCTAGCCCGGTCGCGAAAATCCACGTAAGACCGGATCAGGTCATCAACAGGTCTGGGAAGAGAGGCAAGCGGTGCTTGACCGAGGCCACCCCCTCCCTTCGTGCTTGACCGAGGCCACCCCCCCCCCCTTTGTGTAGTCACCAGCGACACGGTTTGCCGGCCCTCGTCTTCGTCTTCGGCCTAACAAGACCCGTGCCAATATATCCTCTAAACACCGGCTTCTCGGGCATTATCACTTAAATAGGTTATGAAGAAAAGAAAATAAATTTGGTTTAACAAACTAGTACTGTTACTGATGTACTCTCACTATCAGTACAATTGTTCCCTTCTAAATGAATTCCCTCTTAAACAGGGCTAACAAAAACGATGTGAATGGAAATCCCTGGGGATGCTGAAAGTCTACAGTGTTTATGGTTCAACGATCCTGCTCCAGCCTTGAGCCCTCATTCACTTTTTGTATCATGTCTTCCCCTCCCGAGCCAGACCACTCTCAGACAGTCCTAGCAAAGTTCTTGCTTGAGAAATGAGTCCATGCTAAGAAGATATTTTAGTTCATCGCGGTAAAGTACTTAAATGTCACCCAGAAATGATTTGATATTGAGATAAAAATGGCTGCATTGGACCTTTAAACAATGTTAAAAATATATATATATCCTGGAAGGTATAAAGGTATCACTAACATGTAATAACATGTATAAAGAACCTAGTGAAGTTGTTCAACTGAAACATATTTTCAATTGTTTTATTTTTTATTTATTTTTTTACAATTGAAACTTGTTCCTACTATGAATAATCGCTGCAATAGTCACATCAACAGCATGACGTCACATGACCTCCACACAGTAGGAGTCCTCAGTTACCAAGGTTATCTTTACCAAGAGATGGAAAGTTAATATCTGAATAATATGTTCATATTTAGAAATGAATTGGGTTACAGTATGAATATATACGGACACTGACACACATTTATACTCAGACAGATGAGGAAGAGTGTCTCCTTTAAAAAAAAAATTAAAAGACCCTGCTTTACCTGTACTGTGGCAGAAGCAGAGAATGCTGGGAAGGCGAGGTCAGCGGTTCATTCGTCAAAGAGGCTCCTCGTTGATGGATGGCACTTCGAGCACTGCCGTACCCACCGTAGCCCTAACCGCCGAAAAGGCCTTTTGTAATAAATAAATAAACAGGGCACATCAAAGGGATTTTCAAAAAGAAAAACAAAGCCAGCACACACACACGTTTGTTCGCAAACACACACACTCACACACACACATGCGAAGAGAGGAAGAGAGGGGAAAAAACTCAAAGGGCTGAAAATGTACACATAGTTTACTCTCCGATGACACCCAGCTTGAAGAAAATACCAGACCAAACAAAACAGTGTGGCGAGAATCGTGTTTGATTCCATATTCGGTTTGAGAGGCGGCTCAAAACAAGAAATTGGGCCGAAACAGTTGGTTGCTATGTTCTCTTTTTCATGAAACTTAAAGGTACTTCCAATCATCTTCATCCCCAATACTCACGTCTCATATTGATGAGGTCAGCAGAGGACAGGAAGGAGCTACAAGTCACTATTTATCCCAGTGGATAGAAACTATCACAGCACAGTAGGCTACTGTAATAGCTCCATGTTGGTTTACTAAATCAAAACCGTATTCTCAAACACAAATAAACACAATAGCAAAACAGGAAATGTGTGAACTGGGGTGGGCTAGCGGTCTAAGCTGCTAGCTGCCTCGGGAGCATATGTATAATGTACCGCTGCCAGGTTGGGTTCGATTCCGGCCTGCTGCTCTTTCAGCGCTCTCTCTCCCACCTTTCACCTCTTATCTCTCTCTATCCAATAAAAACACAACGCAGGGTTTTATTGTTATTATTATTCATGTGGGCCGTTTCCCTCTTTCTGAATAAAGATGTGTTTTCAGCGTTAGTGGTGTTGAGGAAATGGTGTGTACATTTGATGTGAGGTCACTTTTTTATCGTTGCGTACTACGGCCGTGGTTTACAATTATACCAAAATGATGGTGAAGTCGCTGTAGAAGTTGTGTGAACCTGAAGCCTCAATGGTTGGTTAAGCTTAAGTAAATATATTGCATTTGGGGTTTTGGGTGAAAAGGCAGTCTGTCAGATTGTAGGTGAATGTGTTGTTTTCATAGTTGGCTTGGGGTACCATGGAACCTGTGTGCCAGGTTGGTGCTCTTGGTTTTTATGAGCTTTGAGAAGCTCAGTTAGGGCATGCTGTATGAAATATTGAGAAAGCTGTGTGTGTGTGTGCGTGTGAGCCCATACACATATGTGTGTCAGCGTGAGGCCCCCAGCACGTTCCTAAGAGTGGTAGATTGGAAGGCCATACCTTCCATCACTGTAAGCCTATTGGTATGGATCAACATACTCTCTACAGACTTACTCTGTCTCTTCCTCTCTCTTCCCACTTTTCTCTCTCTCACTTCACCCCCTTCTCTCACCCCGCCCCCTCTCTCATACACGTACATATTGTCACTGTCTGATGAAAACCAGTTAACTCAATTTTAGCCTTTATTTATTTATTTTTATGATTTTTTTATTGAAAGAAGTAATTCCCTCAATGCACTATGTAGATGTAATCCCTCTAGGACCAATAACATGTATTCAAAATAGCTTCTGAAGTTTCACAATTGTAAGTTCGTTAACGGGAAAAATATGGTATTTTTTTCCTTTTCATGAAAAAGTTTCTGTGTTGGAGATAAGAGATTTCCATCAGACAGACGATATTTTGCTCCCATAGATCAAAATCTTGCTCTGTTCATTCCCACCCCCTTAATCTATACATTTCTTTACACTTTTACTCTTGTCTCTCCATCTCTCACATCATATGAATATCCCTCCCTGTATCTCGTCTCTCTGTCTTTCCCTTTGTCTCTCTCTTTCTTAATCAGCTGACAGTGGCCTACCTGTAGTCAGTGAGCCTGGCTCAGTTTAGTACAGTTGAAAGAGCACATCAGATTTCTCCTGCTTTCTCTGAGGCCTGATAGTAAAGGTTCTCTTAGCTGTTTGGAGCTAGTGAGGCGTCCCTCCTCCCTTTAAATGAATCTTCAGAGGAGGGAGATTGACAGAAACACAGAGAGAGCCGGCCCGTTTGACTGGCGGCCCTGTCAAAGTGCACCCAGAGGCGCTCCCCTACAACCTTTTCCACTATACAAGCATTTCGCTACATCCGCAATAACATCTTCCGCAACATGTGTATGTGACCAATAACATTTGATTTGATTTGACTCCTTTCCACTCGCCGCCTCTCTGAGTTGATTTGGTACTTATGGTACAGTAATGACCGAAACACACACACACACACACACACACACACAGTCTTACCTATGTATAGAGACCTCATTTTTTTTTAAACAATCTTTCTTTAGTTGTTCTTCATCTCTGTAAGTGTGTGAGATACAAGAGGGTGATAATACAAATACTGAGAATGTATGGCCCAGGTTCCTGAATGATGCAGCATAGTGGTGATAATGACTGGGAAGTGTCTCTCACAGATGGCCCTAATATGATGTATGAGGACATTTTATCCCATGTTTGTGCATACAATGACTAAACTAGAGAGAGCTTGGGGGCTCACCAGCTGACATCTTAAGTCACTCTGGAGTTCTAATCTCTTCCTACAAATGACGTGCGTCTATATTCCATTTAATTAATATGCTTATAAGTAGTATGTATTATTCAAACATGCAAATGAGGCACCGTTAGAAAACATACTTTTTGACACAGCTTTCTTGGATGGAAAAAGTGAGGCGTGGGAGCAACAGCCCTTCTGAAACTTTTATTCTCTGCAAACCACGAAGACAAAAAAAAAATGTGTTTCTCCTTCTTTGTCCTTCTCTTACTTTACTTAGGGTGTGTTTGAAATGCAAGAGAGTTGAGAGAATTGAAATAAGGCACTTCTAACAATCAAAGGTGATTTACAGTTCAATGACACACACCTGAGGACTTATAATTATGTGCAACACTGAAATATGTTCCCCTAAGACACGACTATGAATATATTTAAACCAACTTAGTTAGATAGATTCTTCTTGGGAGGTTTTACTGGTTTGGTCTGAGGTGTTTGGAGTAGGCAGCCATCTTTAGACCAGTCGACCATAGGAGCTTTTTATGGATGCGGCCATCTCTAACAAGGGTGAAAGAAAGAACCTCTTATGTTCACTTTTGGGTTGAGTTACTTTTGAGAGGCTGGTGGTCGCTGAACTGAGGCTTCACTGAGCCGGTAACCACTACACGAGCCCTCAGTCCTCTCATGGGCTTTTTGGGAGCAACTATGGCCCTGTTCAGACCTACAGATGTAGGATCTTAATTTGAGCCAGTTTGCTTACGCAGGAAAATAATCTTGCAGCAACAGGAAATGTAATTATAATAATGGACATTAATAATGGACATTAATAATAATAATGATTAATAATAATAATAATAATGGACATTAATAATGGACATTAATAATAATAATGATTAATAATAATAATAATAATGGACATTAATAATGGACATTAATAATATTAATGGACATTAATGGACATTTTTGTAGGAGTTGATCAATACTTCATAAGGGAAAATCAAGTCTGGAATTTCAAAGTGGAAATTACAAACTTCAGAAGCCTTTTCAAACCTCAAATGTACTACAAGTTTTACATTTCCTGCATTGCAGGATAGTTCTTCTGCAACAGGTTGATCAAAGTAAGATCCTACATCTGTCTCTGAGTTGATAAAAAAATAACACTGCTATCCTGGGTTGGTTAGGAAAACAGAGCCAAATTGAAAGTTATTTTAAAGACAATTATTTCACTTAAAAATACAAGTTACACAATGAACAGTAAAAACACACTATGATAGTACATAGTCAAATAATTGTTACATTTCATGGCTTTGTCAGACTGTCTTCACATGGTGTGGATCCAGTAACACAATTTGGTAATGTATCTGTTATTGTCGTGATGCTGTACTGTTTGTGTGTATAGTTATATACATCAATTCTATTAGATTGAGGCCATTATTTTAGGCCTGAGAAATACACCAGGAATCTGCCTGGTACCTGAATATCATGACTGTACCTCCTCTGTTTAAACAGCACTATACTGAGCTTCATATTTCCCTTACATATACAATTTAAAATATATATATTTGCTCACTTAAAAATACTGATGATCTAGGTAGTGCTGTTTTATTTTATTTTTAACCTTTATTTAGCTAGGCAAATCAGATAAGAACAAATTCTTATTTACAATGACGGCCTAACCCGGACAAACCATCCCCTAACCCGGACAAACTATCCCCTAACCCGGACAAACCATCCCCTAACCCGGACAAACCATCCCCTAACCCGGACAAACCATCCCCTAACCCGGACAAACCATCCCCTAACCCGGACAAACCATCCCCTAACCCGGACAAACCATCCCCTAACCCGGACAAACCATCCCCTAACCCGGACAAACCCTCCCCTAACCCGGACAAACCCTCCCCTAACCCGGACAAACCATCCCCTAACCCGGACAAACCATCCCCTAACCCGGACAAACCATCCCCTAACCCGGACAAACCATCCCCTAACCCGGACAAACCATCCCCTAACCCGGACAAACCATCCCCTAACCCGGCCAAACCATCCCCTAACCCGGACAAACCATCCCCTAACCCGGACAAACCATCCCCTAACCCGGACAAACCATCCCCTAACCCGGACAAACCATCCCCTAACCCGGACAAACCATCCCCCAACCCGGACAAACCATCCCCTAACCCGGACAAACCCGGACGGCGCTGTCTGCATTCTGTTAATCAATCTTGCCTACAGGGTTCAGTGATTCAATTTCACACCTGTTCATTGTGTACATGCATGTTAATGTTCTGTGTTATGTTCTAATATAGACATAAATAGTCAACTTGATTTGGGCCTCACATTGCAAGTGCACTACAAAGTTGTGTAAAACAATTGCGGTTGATCTTTTTTCTATAGATCTGGATGCATAAACATTATTTACATCATTTTCTCCTTTTCCACTGTTTAGTGGAACTTCACAACACCCGCGGTAAAAAAGGAAATCATAACAAATGCACAACAAATCCACCCAACAAACCCCTCTGCATTCTATGGTATCCCAACGCTACGGTATTTGGGCTTGTTGCAGATATCGAACAGCATTGACAAGTCTTTTTTTTGCTCTTTAAAGGATGTGAACATTTGTAAATGAATGCTCCAAAGTGTCGAGCGGTATCAGGTCTCCTCCTGTCCGTGGGGGTTTATCGAGTGTGTCTATGGTTGATCTGCTCTCTAAATCCTCCCATGACCTCTCCCTGCCTGGAGCCAGCCCCTAGCCTTTCTTGGCTCCCTGCTGCGCACTCTCCCTCCATCCTCCTACCTCTTCCTTTCCTTCCACCTCTCCCTCCTTCCACCTCTCCCTCCCGCTTTCCACCTCACCATCTCGCCATCTTTACCAATACCTTTTCGTCTCTCCTCCCATTCACTTTATTGTCCTCTTTCTATTCAACCTTATCGTTCTCGCTCCATCTACCTATCTCTCTATGTTTCTTGCCACCTGTCCATCTCTTCTTTTGACTTTCCCTGCACCTCAGTCCATCACGCTGACTTATTTTTATCATGTGATATTTATGCACCTATTGTTTGTTTCCTCAGTCTCTCTATGCCTCCCCGTGTGTCTCTGTCTATTGTCTGTTGTCTGTCCAGCGGCGAACTGCTGACAGGACAAATGGAAAGAACAGCTGCTTTTCCTCTACTCAGGGTTCTATCGTAGCGTTTTGTCCTTTATTTCTAAAATGTTCACTTGCCTTTCCCCATTTTTGAGAGGGGACTAAACAGCATGCTAATGAGTCGTTGAAGACACCCTAGCCTCGCCCACGCTCTAATAAAGATGTTGGAGTTTAAAAGCTGCTCCAGTGTTCCAGAAGTGTTCAAATATACATGACGTGTGCCATCCTTGTTTGCTTACAATGTCCTTGTTTTTAATCTGCAAGTCAAATCCACTTGAGGATGTGCAGGCTGGCTTTGTGAATCTTTATTTTTAGTGAATCTTCTAAGTGAATATCATCTCCAAATACATGGCAGAGCAATGGGCATAGACTGAATGTAAACTCCAAAAACCTGGCACTACATAGGGCATTGGTGGTGAATGTGGTTTGTATTCCTCTCATAGTTACCAGAAAGCTTCACTTTATGGGTTGAGTGACACAGACAACATTGGTGCTATGGGCAAAGCGTGACAGCATTAACTGGGAGACTGGACAGACTTTGATGATGTGGATGTTGTTTGGAATTAAAAAAGTAATGTGTCACAGCAACACGTAATTCACACAAGCATGGGGACAGTACTGTGAAATATCATTCACCCATAAACAAATAACCCAGAATATGAGAGCTCAGTCCAGAGTTTTTTTTATTTTTTTTTAAGCATCCAGATTGCCATTGAAAGGGTAGCTGAGTGTGCGTGCTGACATGTGTTTGTCAGAGGGCTCCGTGTCACATAAAGTCTCCATGGAAAGCAGATACATGCATTTGAAACACAAACATGTGAAATACCACCGCCCTGTCGCTCCCTCTCTCTTTCTCTTCATCCCTCCCTTTCCAGCTCCCTCTCTCTTTCTCTTCATCCCTCCCTTTCCAGCTCCCTCTCTCTTTCTCTTCATCCCTCCCTTTCCAGCTCCCTCTCTCTTTCTCTTCATCCCTCCCTTTCCAGCTCCCTCTCTCTTTCTCTTCATCCCTCCCTTTCCAGCTCCCTCTCTCTTTCTCTTCATCCCTCCCTTTCCAGCTCCCTCTCTCTTTCTCTTCATCCCTCCCTTTCTAGCTCCCTCTCTCTTTCTCTTCATCCCTCCCTTTCCAGCTCCCTCTCTCTTTCTCTTCATCCCTCCCTTTCCAGCTCCCTCTCACCACTGTGCACTCTCACTTTCTTTCACCCCTTTCTCCCTCTGTCCATCACCCTCCCTCTCCCTCTATTTCATCTTATTAAAGCGCGTGGATTGTCGCCGTTATTTACCAAATATAGTCTGACAAAAGAAGAAGTGGGAATTTTGACTGATTGAACATCAAAGAAGCAACGTCTCCGCCTTTTCTATTAGAACCCATTAAGAACAGAGGAAAACATCCATTTCTCACACATCAATGGCGGCTTCCTAATCAATTGAAAAAGACACTTGTATGGGGATGCAAATCGTATCTTTGTCTTATTAAAGCTTTTAGAAGATGCATGTCGGGATTTAATGTTATTAAATAAAAGAGGCAGTTTTTTTATTTTTTTATTTTTTTTAATCTAAAGATGCAGAGGCGTTGGTAATGGTCTAAATCAAAGCCAAGGGACTCTCTTAATTACCAGAGGAGTTAGCCTATCCTTATTAATATTGATCAAATATACTGGGATCTGATTTCCAGGCTTATGATGCATTTGGGAGGTTGGTTAATGAACGGAAATAGAACATGGGACTCATTTCACTGAGTGAAGAAAAAGCACGGACCGTGATGGAACAAGGGTCTGCGTTTTCATTACAGTCATCGCTAACTATGCTGGTCAAAATATAAAGGCAGAATGAAACCACCGCCTCTCTGTGCTGTGGTTTATGAGGACCGACCTGTGGCTTCAATGGCATTAAAAGGCATGCTTGTGGGGTATTTGTGTCTCTCTTTGCCCTTTGCCCTCTTCTTGTTCAGGTAATTAATTGCTATATCCTAATTGCAATTTGTGGCTTTGGAGGAAGGCAATTGCGTCAAAGAAAATTCAAAGTTGCTGCTCAATGAAACCGTTTTTGATGGAGTGCACAGCTCGAACCACCCAAATGGGCTTTTGTCCTCTATAGGCTCGAACGCACGAAACACACTGATTCATCGGCTGACAATATAGGCAGTACATCACAGATCACTGAATGCACATTTGAATTGTACATCGGTAGGGACACTTTAAAACATGTTAGTAGACAGTAAGCACACCAGTTATCAAACGCACAGCGAAAACGCAGGAGGAATCTTCCCGGCATGTTGAATCGTAGTAAGCGATAGATAGATAGGTGGTGACCAAAAGAGACTTTGTGCCCTTGGATATATTCAATACACCTTTTACAACACCATGAAGGTGTATAATTCATTTTATTTTGATTGAAATTCTTATCAAAATCCTCCAGCTATAACTTAAAGTAGGCCGTTTTGTCCACCCATGTAAAAAGCATTGATTGGTGTTAGCTTGAAGCCATCATGAATACATTGCACACAAACTTGAGGCCAATTGATTTTCCTGCATTAATTTCTTAATTAGCGTCCTGGTATGGAAACCGTGAGGGGTACTGATAAAATCACTGGTGGAGTTTAGACCGATTGGAAAGAGGGCATTTGGAGGATACGGGGAGCAATTCAAAACAGTAACCAGGAGAATATACACAGATGTGCTTAAAATAGATGCGATTTGGTTGATTTTCATGTACTTTAAGGAAAATAACAGATTTGTATCAGTTTGACCTAGGGCAGAAGTAATCAATATTGTAAATCATTATGCCCTTAAACTAATGCCCATGATAATAACTCACATCACACCAGAACTCTGGAAACTCTCGGATTACGTCATATAATCCATAATTGTGAAGACTTTTGTTCTTTTGTTTACCTGCATTTACTCTCCTTTATAGCTTCCTTGCTGTATGCTCTGTGTCACTCTGCATAGGAGAGTCTGTATACTGACTAAAGAGTCAAAATACAGTACATTTAAAGCCCTGGCTTTTTATTTCAATCATTTGGGAAAAAATACATACATCACCTCACCCATTGGGAGTGATTCTACTGGTCATGATCCAGTGGTCCCAGGGGGATCTGGTTTCACCAAAAACGACTTCATGTGTCTGCTGCATCCATCTTGTTTTTTTTGCCAGGCATCAACCATAACCCTGCGCCCTTTGACCTCGGAACCATTCTCTGCCTCCGTCAGTGTATAAGCTTTGATCTTGCATGCAGCTGTATCCCTTCACCCACCTGCTGTTTATGAAAACACAAACTGAACAAACACGAACCGGTGGAACGTACTGTAGTCACAAGTAATTGATGAGAAAACGATTTCATTTGCATTATGGAGCATCTCATTTGAGCTAAGGTCACTAAGCCATTGTGGCAATATTGAATACCTCGTGAATGTAGTCCTACAGCATAATGCACAATCGTGCCCCCTTCCAAAGCAATTACCGATATTAACCTTTTACTGCAGTGGGCTAAATCGGGGTGACACAGAGTGTTTCTGGGTAGTCTTAAACAAATCTACTTTGAAACCAAAGTATACACCTCACACACATGGTTATGAGCTTAAAAAACAGAAGACACCTGTTCCATGTCAGATATAGAGTTGATATGTAATACATTTTGACACTTTATTTTGACACTTTATATACATTACAGAAGGCTGTGTTTAAAAAAATTAAATAATCTTTATTAATTAGGAAAAATATAAAGAACATTCCACTCATGAGACCAAAGAGGGCCCCTTAGTTCCAGTGAAGGGAAATCTTAACGCTACAGCATACAATGACATTCTAGACGATTCTGTTCTTCAATCTTGGTTGCAACAGTTTTGGGAAGGCCCTTTCCTGTTTCAGTATGACAATGCCTCTGTGCACTTAGCAAGGTCCATACAGAAATGGTTTGTCGAGATCGGTTTGAAAGAACTTGACTGGCCTGCACAGAGCCCTCACCTCAACTCCATAGAACACCTTTGAGATAAATTGGAACGCCGACTTCAGGCCAGGCCTAATCACCCAACATCAGTGCCCGACCTCACAAATGCTCTTGTGGCTAAATGGAATTAAGTCCCTGCAGCAATGTTCCAACGTCTAGTGGAAAGCCTTCCTAGAAGAGTGGAGGCTGTTATAGCAGCAAAGCGGGGACCAACCCCATATTAATGCCCATGATTTTGGAATGAGATGTGCTCGACGAGCAGGTGTCCACATACTTTTGGTCATGTCGTGTATAAACATTGAACTTGGATTTACTGCTATTAATTAGCTCTTAGAAAAACATTGAATAACACATGCATACATGGCAAAACAGATCAAAAGGAGACAGGAAAGC
The DNA here is from genome assembly GCF_045791955.1 of Oncorhynchus clarkii lewisi. Classification (NCBI taxonomy): domain Eukaryota; kingdom Metazoa; phylum Chordata; class Actinopteri; order Salmoniformes; family Salmonidae; genus Oncorhynchus; species Oncorhynchus clarkii. The sequence continues at coordinate 16,057,190 of NC_092162.1, forward strand.
ATCAGGAAAAAAACAAACCACAATCACAAAAAGGTTACATGTGTAACCCTGGTTTAAAAAAAGCATTTTTATAAATGTTTTACCGGTCTGCAGCGGGTTATCTTCAGACAAGTCTCGTGAAGCTTGTAAGCAAGTCTTGTGAGAGTCTCAAGCTTTTGATAGTGGGCAGCTTAAACTGTTGGTGCTTGACGGGCGCTTTCATGAAACGCACCATTTTTGGGACGTCTCGTGTACTAACAAACACGGCTGTAGCTCTGCTACCTTGCACTGCAGAGGCGGGAGGCCGACATCGGCGGATACGGTGGATTGAGACACAGCATTGGACTCTGCAGCTAGAGACTTCTGTTGAAGCAGAAGTCTCCTGGCTTAAACAGACAGATTGTGATGGTGATTTTTGTATTATGCTAATTACATGTCCACATGGGCGCGGACATCGAGGCGAGGGTTAACATTCTGGGGGACACAAAGTCTGAATCTATTCAGTATTTTTGTGTTAGAAAGGTTTTTTTTTTCTTTTTCTCTGTACTTGTAATGTCCTATTCAAAGAGCACCTGCATACAATCAACTCTGGAGCTATACAGCCACGACCCATGTGAACGCACCGCTTGGACATAATTTGTTTCTATATATAAATATGATTGGAAAACAATTCCATGAAGCGTGAGAAAAAGACAGAGAGAATGATAGAGTGAAAGGAGGGGACGCAAACGTGATGTGGACAATGGGTAGATATCCTAAATAAGCCCCTTCTGAATGGAAATCTAATTCTCAGGCCGCCCACCCACCACCACCACTACCCCCCTCAACATACACACACTTAATTCAGCCACAAACAGGGCAAACGGCTTGCTCTCAGCCAGTACAGTTGTAATTATGGGCCATTCTTCTGAATGTCATTGAAACATTGTTCCTGGTCTTTCTCCTCCTGGCCCTAAGACCTGCTGTTGCACCCCCCCCCCCCCCCCCCCCCCCCCCCCTTACAACAGTAGAGGTGGTGTGGTCCAAAACACAAGCCCATCATTATGAGGCACTTCCTTTTAGACCGAAACAGGAAGCGGGGGGTCAGGATAACAGTTATTTTCCACAAGCCTCCCGTGCATCTCTTTTGATATGGTTGTTTGTGAGGTTTGTGAAAAGGGAGAAACAAAAAAGGCCAGTTCTCTGTCAGTTTTCTTTGTGGTAACGTTTAGTGCCACACCTGACCTGCAGTCAGTAGAAGCCAAATGGCACACGTCTTGTCAGCATCATTATAAATACTGCACATATTTGTTTTCAAACCAGACAAAACCAACAAACTTAACAATGGCCACAAATTTGAGTCACTCTCATGCAAAGTCAATGCTCTCATGTTCTTACTGAAGATCAGCAGAATGTGCTGGTGGAATCATCCAATTTAGCACTAACAAATACAGTACCAGTCAAAAGTTTGGACACACCTACTCATTCCAGGGTTTTAGTTTATTTTGTACTATTTTCTACATTGTAGAAGAATAGTGAAGACATCATAACTATGAAAAACATACGGAATCACGCAGTAACCAATGGACATTAGACCGGTGGAAATCTGTCCTTTGGTCTGATGAGTCCAAATGTGAGATTTTTGGTTCCAACCGCCCTGTCTTTGTGAGACGCAGAGTAGGTGAACGGATGATCTCTGCATGTGTGGTTCCCACCGTGAAGCATGGAGGAGAATGTGTGATGGTGTGGGGGTGCTTTGCTGGTGACACTGTCAGTGATTTATTTAGAATTCAAGGCACACTTAACCAGTATGGCTACCACAGCATTCTGCAGCAATACGCCATCCCATCTGGTTTGTGCTTAGTGGGACTATCATTTGTTTCTTAACAGGCCAATGACCCAACACACCTCCAGGCTGTGTAAGGGCTATTTTACCAAGAAGGAGAGTGATGGAGTGCTGCATCAGATGACCTGGCCTCCACAATCACCTGACCTGAACCCAATTGAGATGGTTTGGGATGAGTTGGACTGCAGAGTGAAGAAAAAGCAGCCAACATATGCTGACCAACATGTGCTAACCATGTGCTGACACATTCCAGGTGAAGCTGGTTTGGAGAATGCCAAGAGTGCTCAAAGCTGTCATCAAGGCAAAGGGTGGCTACTTTGATGAATCTCAAATATTAAATATGTTTTGATTTGTTTAACAATGTTTTTGGTTACTGTATGATTTGATATGTGGTATTTCATAGCTTTGATGTCTTCACTATTATTCTACAATGTAGAAAATAGTAAAAATAAAGAAAAACCCTTAAATGATTAGGTGTGTCCAAACTTTTGAATGGTACTGTATGTGGATCTATGATGTAGGCCTCTGTAGTTTTCACTTCTCATTAGGTGTCAAACACCAGGAAAACACAATAATACCCAACACAAATCTGCTGTGTTGTTGGCCTACTATTGAACTTTACCTAACGTTTACAAGCCAGAGGTGGCTTCCCACTGGGCACTGATGTCAGTTCAATGTCTAGTTTTGAATTACATTAGTTGAGTTGTCAACTAAATGTGAATTCAATGTGAAATAAACAAAACATATCGCCATGCCATTGGATTTAGGTTGCAAATCGGGTGAGAAAAAAAATACAAAAATGCCTTACGTTGATGACAGTTTTCCACGTTGATTCAACATCATTACATCGATTGTTGTTTAAATTACATTGAAACAACGTTCATTCAACCTGTTTTTGCTCAGTGGGTTGGCTCGCCATCCAGCGAGACAATTCTTCTGACAGACAGACTTACACTGCTGTGCCTTGGCTGACACATCGGAGGTGACCACAAGGTTTGAGGACAGCGAACACAGACCCTGGCTGTGTTCTGTAGCGCCAAGGTCCTGCAGTTCTGTCTCAGGTGGGTTCCATGTTTAGAGAGCTCTAGGTCTGCCTCACCCTCTGATTAATGACTATCACATCCATTTCTGAAAAGCCTGCTGTTTGTTTTGGATGAAGGAGGCAATTCACTTAATTTCTCTAATATGGTTCTCACGATGTACTGTTTCGTAACGGTGGACTGGTTGGAGACAGTCCGATGTTGCCAGCAGCCAATACCTACAGAGGTAGAAGTAGTGCTACAAAACCAGAATGTTACCGTCAATCATGTTAGTCTGACCTGTTACTTGAACTCTCCTTCATATTGTGCTTCTCACTTCTAAACAATCCAATGCCTATAGTTTGTACAGTATCGAAAAAGTCTGAAAATGTGTTCGCTCACGACTGTAAGTCGCTCTGGATAAGAGCTTCTGCTAAATGACTAAAATGTCAAATGTAAACATTTACAGAGTGAGTATATATGTTGGGGAATTAATGTATAGTTTTTAACAATCTAATCAAACTACAGTTGAACAGACTGTTAAAGGAATTGTGGCATGGCAATAGTATTGATTGCACAGTATAAGACAAACCCATGCTTATTTTTGTGACTTACTCTCCAGCATGAATAGAGGGGGTGTGGTCTCTGGCCAATATACCACGGCTAAAGACTGTTCTTATGTGCGACGTAACGCGGAGTGCCAATCAGCATTCAGGGCTCGAACCACCTCATTTATAATCTCTTTTCTGTTCTACTCAGCTTTCTGAGTGGTATTGTATGTTTGTACTGTACACTGACAGGAAACATTAATTAACCACCTCTGCAAACACATTTTGGTAGTCCGATTAGCTTTTAAAATAATTATAAAAATACTGTACATCATAAAATAAAAGGTCCTTTGCATAATCAAATACATTTTTAAAATAAATTCCCCCATTATTGTATTTTACACAATGGGGAGAACCATTAGAAACACATTATTGTGGTTAACCATGTCATTATTCATATGATATAATGAATCTGAACTGTACTAGAAAAAATGCTAAAATGGTTACCAGAGCCTTCACATACAATAGGGCTAATTTGTCATTGACTAAATGCAATAAAAGGTTAAATGCCAAGTTCCACTTGTTAAAGACAGAAAACATTATATTGTTTTATTCATCTTGCTCAGACTGGATCTGGCATGACTCAAACTGTAGTTACCCTTTAAACACGGCTTTAAAATGCACATATTGTTACCAATATGAAAACAATTTGGTAGGCAGACGGTTATTGCTATCCGGTATCTTTGGGACGTCCCTATCCTAAACGCTAACCGTAACATTACCTAACCCTAACCCTAACACTTACCTTAACCATTTGAAATGTAAACTTCAATAGGGTAACGTCAAAGTTGGGACGTCTAAAAGATCCCAGATAGCAAGGACCATAGACAGACCCTATAATATACTAATTGTCCCCAGATCCATTTCAGCCTGCACGATCGGGAATAAAGAGGCATTGTGGGTAATTAACTGTTGGCTCACATAGTTTAGTATGTGTGCAGGACTATCTTGCCTGAGGTTGGCTGTAAGGACCACTAGGACTATAATAGCTCTTTCCACTGTAATATCTAGGAAGGAAGAGTGGTTGATCAAATACAGTGGTGTGTATTGATATAAAGGGGTGAGAAGGTGACAGAATTGATAGGTCCTTTTACAATTAAAAAAAATCCTCTATTGTGAAATTACTACAGTGGGGGGAACAAGTATTTGATACACTGCCGATTTCGCAGGTTTTCCTACTTACAAAGCATGTAGAGGTCTGACATGTTTATCATAGTTACACTTCAACTGTGAGAGACGGAATCTAAAACAAAAATCCAGAAAATCACATTGTATAATTTTAAAGTAATTAATTTGCATTTTATTGCATGCAATAACTATTTGATACATTAGAGAAAAAAAATACTTAATATTTGGTATAGAAACCTTTGTTTGCAATTACAGAGATCATACGTTCCCTGTAGTTCTTGACCAGGTTTGCACACACTGCAGCAGGGATTTTGGCCCACTCCTCCATACAGACCTTCTCCAGATCCTTCAGGTTTCGGGGCTGTCGTTGGGCAATATGGACTTTCAGCTCCCTCCAAAGATTTTCTATTGGGTTCAGGTCTGGAGACTGGCTAGGCCACTCCAGGAACTTGAGATGCTTCTTACGGAGCCACTCCTTAGTTGCCCTGGCTGTGTGTTTCGGGTCGTTGTCATGCTGGAAGACCCAGCCACGACCAATCTTCAATGCTCTTACTGAGGGAAGGAGGTTGTTGGCCAAGATCTCGCAATACATGGCCCCATCCATCCTCCCCTCAATAAGGTGCAGTCGTCCTGTCCCCTTTGCAGAAAAGCATCCCCAAAGAATGATGTTTCCACCTCCATGCTTCACGATTTGGATGGTGTTCTTGGGGTTGTATTCATCCTTCTTCTTCCTCCAAACACAGCGAGTGGAGTTTAGACCAAAAAGCTATATTTTTGTCTCATCAGACCACATGACCTTCTCCCATTCCTCCTCTGGATCATCCAGATGGTCATTGGCAAACTTCAGACGGGCCTGGACATGCGCTGGCTTGAGCAGGGGGACCTTGCGTGCGCAGCAGGATTTTAATCCATGACGGCGTAGTGTGTTACTAATGGTTTTCTTTGAGACTGTGGTCCCAGCTCTCTTCAGGTCATTGATCAGGTCCTGCCATGTAGTTCTGGGCTGATCCCTCACCTTCCTCATGATCATTGATGCCCCACGAGGTGAGATCTTGCATGGAGCCCCAGACCGAGGGTGATTGACCGTCCTCTTGAACTTCTTCTATTTTCTAATAATTGCGCCAACAGTTGTTGCCTTCTCACCAAGCTGCTTGCCTATTGTCCTGTAGCCCATCCCAGCCTTGTGCAGGTCTACAATTTTATCCCTGATGTCCTTACACAGCTGTCTGGTCTTGGCCATTGTGGAGAGGTTGGAGTCTGTTTGATTGAGTGTGTGGACAGGTGTATTTTATACAGGTAACGAGTTCAAACAGGTGCAGTTAATACAAGTAATGAGTGGAGAACAGGAGGGATTCTTAAAGAAAAACTAACAGGTCTGTGAGAGCCGGAATTCTTACCGGTTGGTAGATGATCAAATACTTATTGCATGCAATAAAATGCTAATTAATTACTTAAAAATCATACAATGTGATTTTCTGGATTTTTGTTTTAGTTTCCGTCTCTAACAGTTGAAGTGTACCTATGATAACAATTACAGACCTCTACATGCTTTGTAAGTAGGAAAACCTGCAAAATCGGCAGTGTATCAAATACTTGTTCTCCCCACTGTATATAACTGCAGTTGATAGGAACACCAATAACAACACTTAATTTTTGTATTTAATTTTTACCCCTTTTTCGCTGCAATTTCATGATATCCAATTAGTAGTTACAGTCTTGTCCCATCGTTGCAACTCCCCTACTGACTCGGGAGAGGCGACTGTCGAGAACCATGCTTCCTCTGAAACACAACCCTGCCAAGCTGCACTGCTTCTTGACACAATGCTCGCTTAACCCGGAAGACAGCCACACCAACGTGTCGGAGGGAACACAGTCCATCTGGCGACCAAAGTCAGCTTGCAGGCTCCCGGTCTGCCACAAGGAGTCACTAGAGTGAGATCGGACAAGGAAATCCTGGCCGGTCAAACCCTCCCCTAACCTGGGCGACGCTGGGACAATTGTGCTCCGCCTCATGGATCTCCCAGTCACGGCCAGCTGTGACACAGCCTGGAATCGAAAATGGGTCTGTAGTGAAGCCTCAAGCACCGCGATGCAGTGCCTTAGACCACTGCGCCGCTCTGGAATGATATAATATACACTGAGTGTACGAAACATTAGGAACATGACATAGTCATGACACAGGTAAATCCAGGTGAAAGCTATGATCCATTAATGAAATCTACTTAAATCAGTGTAGATGAAGGGGAGGAGACAGGTTAAAGTTGAATGTGCAAGCCAAAATATTTAAAGTGCCTTTGAACGGGGTATGGTAGTAGGTGCCAGACGCACTGGTTTGAGTGTGTCAAGAACTGCAACTCTGCTGGGTTTTTCAAGCTCAACAGTTTCCTGTGTGTATCAAGCATGGTCCACCACCCAAAGGACATCCAGCCAACTTTGACACAATTGGGCCAGCATTCCTGTGGAAAGCTTTCGACACCTTGTAGAGTCCATGCCCCAACGAATTGAGGCTATTAGGAGGGGCAAAAGGGGCTGCAACTCAATATTAGGAAAGTGTTCCTAATGTTTTGTTCACTCAGTGTACAATAATAATAATAATACAGTAATTCATCAAATGCCCATTAGATTACATACCATCCTGTTTTTGGCTGAGTCACACATCAGCCTATTAGAAGGTCCCTCAGATTAGACTCAATGGGACAGCATCAGAGGCAGGTACCCCGCTGCAGGCACGATAACACGCCACACAACACAGTGAACTCTCAGGCACCTGCTGAGGTAATCCAGGGAGAGGCAAGCTTGGAATTCCACTGCTTTGGGTTGTTATGTGTGGGCTCCAGGTCTGTAGAGCTGCGAGTGGTGGGGCGCCTCTTTGCTGCATACACAGACATACATGATTATCTAAGAAGAGTATCCTTATATTCCCTCCTGCCCAGCCAATGTTTCCTTCCTTCCTTCCTCAATAATTTGATAATATTGTGTAGATTTCTACCATATTGCTTTCAGCTGATCCAGTCATGCCAGATCAGTGATCATATTGCGCTTTTAAAACAGCCTGTTTAAGCGAGTTGATATACAGGTTCATTATAGAGCCCTTATCTCTGGCATGCAGCAGGTCTATGTGGATTTTTTTTGTCAATACAGTATTTTGACCACCGAGCAGAAGACAGACTAAAAAACAGCATATTATGCCATTAAAAAAAAAAAAAAATCCTACAGTTGTATATTTTGTTTTTCTGGAAGAAACATTTAATAATTTATTAAACATCACTTTTATGATTATTAAATGGAATATTGCTTTTCCAGGCTACATTTTGGAGCCTCACAAGTGGACTACTGAGTCACACACATGCTCTCTCTCTCTCTCTCTCTCTCTAAAGTGGTCTGTCTAGAGCAGCCAAATGAGAGGTGTGTCAGCTATAGGCCTATTCCATAAACTGTTTATATTTTCTAAGAAAAATGTTATACATGCCTACCAACAGCATTTTAGGAGTCATCAAAAATATGAACCCTATAGGCCGAAGCAGAGATATACACTTTAATAATTACATTTCAGAATTAACAATGAAGAAAATTGTGCGAAACAAAAAATGCTAAACCCTCGTTTTGTTTCTCTGCCTAATTTTTTCAAACACTTCAAACACTGAGCGAAGAAGGACTTATTTTTGAGTTCCTAGAGGTTGCTGTTTTTAAACAACACTTCGAGACGAAGGTGTGAATACAAGCAGCGATAAGTGTTGAGGATGATCGTAGACCACATTCAGGTAGGCAGTTTTATATTCAATAAATCTTCGTTGTAAAAAAGACTAGATACTGGCCTTCTTGCTAGGCAGGCCTACAACCAGGCTTCGGTCAATTGACCGTGACCTGATTGACCGCCTTGTGTAGAGCTGTCAAGGAGTCAATTAAGCATATTAATATTCAGACAGGTGACATAATTTGACGCAAACAGTAGGTTTAAGTGTGTTATTCATTAAATTGTCGTACAAAAAAAAATCTAACCTATCGTCTAATTAAAATGTCTTTATTCCAGCACCACTCGATGTCCATTATAAATAAACCTGCTCCATAATTATTTATTTTTTCAGAGCCGTTAATAATTTGCATCAATGATACAAATGAGCTGAAAAGTTTATTGCTGGCATTTTTTCCCTTTTCCCTCTCCATCTGTCAGATGGAGAAAAGAACACAGCACAAATGTACCAAGCCCCTGTTATATTATTCAGAATGAATAGGCTACAGGTTAGTCTTAAAACCCCGGCCTCATTAGCCCCTCTGCCTGTATTCTTCCCAACCGTGTGCAGACTGAGAGCACGTCTGTGCGCCCATTATTGTGTCCTTTGTATTTCAAAATGCAAATGCATAAACTATAGATGCAACCTAATTCAGGATATAGTCTAAAATATAAAATTATGCAATATGTTATGAGAAATGTACAACAACGTGTCTAATAATATCAACATAATCATAGCTAGCATGACATGGGCTAAAGAAAAATGGAACGGGCTCAAGATGTCATAGTAATCGAAATGGTATTCCTACTGCTTCATGTAACCTGCCTCTACCCTATGAAGCAAATGTTGATATAGCCTATATTGATTTAAGTTTATCCTGGAAAGTATGCGCAGTAAACTTTTGGCCCCTATGCCGTGGTTTTTCAAAATTGCTACATTTTGAAACAGGAGAAAATAAGGATGTGCCCTCTATTCATTTTCAGTGGGAGACCGCCCATATATTGAATCCGCATTTACAAGTAGGCTACTTCAGCCTATTTTGCTATTCCAGCAAAAAAGCAAACGGGCGCTTCGCTGTCCTGCGTTCCTCACCCAAACTGCCTTCTCTAACTGCACACTCGTCCGCCAGCTTCCTCCAGGCTTTTTTCTCTCTCTCCCTATTTATAAAAACGTCACTTCACGTCCCTCCCTTTTTGAATCTCATTAGTTTCTTGTGTGTTTCTCCCTGTCAATAATCCTGAATCCAGACTCTCTCTATTTCCATCCCTCTCTATCTGTCAATCAGCGCCGCCTTTGAACTGAAAACCACTCCGACCAACTTCAACTCACTCAATCCGAGCGGCTCAGCTCCATCTCCGGCTTCTTTTTCTGCCAAGATTCCCCTTCTTTTTAGTTTGTACTAACCGCCAGTGCTTGGAAAACGCCAATACAGACTCTAAACTTTAACTCGGATTCTAGATCTCCAAGATCAAGGGTTTAAAACTTTGTGTTTTTGCCCCCCAAAATTGCTCGGGAAAATGCCGCAGCTCAACGGCGGTGGAGGGGACGATTTGGGTGCGAACGATGAAATGATTTCCTTCAAAGACGAAGGGGAGCAGGAGGAAAAAATTTCGGAGAATTTATCAGCAGAAAGGGATTTAGCAGATGTCAAATCTTCTCTTGTAAATGAATCAGAAACAAATCAAAACAGCTCGTCGGATTCGGAGGTAAGTGAAATAATCGATTGTCCATTCGGTAGTTTGCAACCATTTACTTATTGTGCGCGAAATGTGCAGTGAAACCACGGTATTTAAAAAGTAATGATTTCCCTATGTGTTTCTTTAATGCAACCCCTGTGTTTCGTTGCATTTCAAGGCGGAAAGACGGCCTCCGCCTAGATCTGAAACTTTCAGAGACAAAACAAGAGAAAGTTTAGAGGAGGGTGAGTTTCTGCTTTTCCGTTCACGCTCTTGTCTCTTAGATTTTTACACAATGGCACTATATGAGCGTACCGAATGAGTTTCTTCTGGAATCTCAGATGCATCAAAGTTTTCAAGGCACTTATAAAAGTTATTCTTTTCCCCCGCCATGTTAGCTGCGAAAAGGCAAGATGGAGGGCTGTTCAAGAGCCCACCGTACCCGGGCTATCCATTTATAATGATCCCCGATCTTACAAGCCCGTACCTTCCGAATGGATCACTTTCTCCAACAGCTCGCACAGTAAGTTCGTTTATTTACACCTATACATTAGTGGACACAACCCAAGTAGCCCCTAGAGTAAACGAGCATTGTCACCCAGCTAGGTGTGTTTAGTCGTTAAATGTAGACAGAAGTTTCACAACTTATGAACTGTACAATGGCATGCATGTTGCTTGCAACACAGTGTTCCTTTCCTGCATGTCTCTCTGAAGCCGATAGCATTCTTTAGGAGTAGGGATACTCAATGCGTTTCCATCACCTCAAATAAAAACAATTGTATGCAAGGTCATGTGCATATGAGGAATAATCTATTTCTTGTTCACTTGTGATCAAATTATAATACAAAACATAAACATTAATTTTAATAAAAACATTTCAGTTTATATTGGACAATTAAAAATGATTCTTGTTTTTCTTGTTGTTATTGTATTATTATGTGAGTTTCAGATAGGCTGCTTCTGGCTTTGATTTTATACTGCCCCCTAATATAATGTTGCACTCTGCCTTGGCTACGTTGTTTTCACAACATCATTGAAAACCTTTTTTTTGCTTTAATGCTTAAAACTCATGACCCATTTAAACCTTCTTGGTACTGTGTAGTAACACCTAACACAAGTACGTTTAGATAAATATATCAACATAAAGGAAACTCAGAAGAGCATTGAGAAGGAACCTTCTAAAAACAAAACCAACGTGTTGATTAGTTTATGATATTTGCATCTGTCTAACGGCATTGACATTAGCTGAAAGAGGCCTGTCATTGACAGTTACTTTGAATATGCAGACATTCATATTTTTCTCTCAAACATTTCAATCTAAAACAATATGATGTATAGGCTGGAAATAATGTTAGAATTTGACATGCTGCAGTGTTGTAGCCTATGTACTGCTTGCATACCACTCGAGCTTGTAACGGGTAAACCATCGCTCTTAGAAGCATGTGCCATGTAAAACGTTCTTTATGAATAAATTCATCTTATTTATTAGAGGCTATCAGCTTTGCTATAATTATGCAAACTTACTCAATTACTCGCCACCTCCAAGTCCCACTGGGCAATGCTTAAGCGGGATCATTTTCTAAACCATTCTTCTTTCTTTTTTTTATGGTTGCAATTACAAGTCGTCGCTTTAGGACGTGTCATCTAATTTTACAAGGTTAAGGCAAAAAAAATAGGCATTAGGAAATATGAACTTACCCCCATATACGCCTTTTGGTAATTCAATTCATATTTGTTTCCTCAATTTAGTGCATCAGGCACACCTTGAAAATCAACACACATGTGATGGGCAATGCAATGCATCCTTTTGTGTCTGACACATGTTAAGCATGTCTTATAACATGTCTACAAAATAATTAAACAGCTATTTTTTTTGTTTGTTGTTTTTTTTTGGACATCTTATTGAATTATCTTGCTATTTGTATATTTTATGATTAGGTCTTTTATTAAATGTGTGTCTTGTGCATATTTGAGACCAGTTGCCTTTCTTTACCTTTAACACACACACACAACACACACACACACACACACACACACACACTTTAAGCTGGCTTCTTATTTCAACGGGCAAGGGTTAGTTTCTTTTTGTTCACTATAAACCCAGGTCTAGCACTAGCACACATAACTTCCACATTAGAATGTGCTTATGTACTAAGCTGATAAGAATAAAGTCATGGAATGCCCTTGCACTGTAAGAAGATGCTGCTGTACATGTCTCAATCTGATCTCGGGTCTGTGTACAGTCTTCCTCCTATTGCCCATTAGTTCAGAGGTAATTCCTAATCAGGAACATTGTCATATTAGCCTTTTTGGTCACTGTCATTCCCCATCACCTACCTGTATGTGGGATAAGATCATCTTTACAAAATAACATTTCAGAAATGCCTAGCGAACCCTGTTTGCTTTGTAATTGGTTTACAAAGCAAGGCGACATTGCACACGTGATATCATTTTATTGCACAAATAGAACTGCACTATAAATGTGCAGTACAGCTTTATTCTTCCTCCCCTGAGAGTACGTCATACCTTTTTAGGCTGACGGTGGTTTACCTACTGCACTAACCCAGCCCTCCTTTTTTACACCGTGTGTGTCCAGACGTTAGAGCTTTGATGTTTTGTGTCTGTTGTATTCATAAATGTATAGCATCAATAATTCACCTGGGCATTGATTATCTGTCTTCCTCCCTAACTAGTAATGAAGGCTGCGGAATATGACTGGTACTGTGTCTGTGATTGGAAATGGCTAGCTCACTCCATTGTTATGTTACAGTTCTTTGATATAGCAGGCGTCGTCGGTTGTCCAATTTTCTAATTTAATCAATTTCCGGTCTCGTTGGCGCAGACGGCGCAATACTATTATTTTTGAAATTCATGTTTTGGCATGTGTGTGCACATTTGAGTTTTTTTGTTTCCATACCTTTAGGCATTTATTGGTCCAAGGTAATACGATTGTGATGTTAGTGATGCTACGGTCTTACCAATTGAGTTCCCCTTTTTGTCAGTGGGCTGTGATCTTAACATTTTCGGCATGCCTTTCTATGCTTCCTGTGATTCCGTTACGGCATGTATTTTTGAAGTGTGAGTGTGTGTGTGTGTTTGTGTGTGTGTGTGTGTGTGTGGAGGTCACTATAATTTGTCTGACCTCAGAGAGCTATAATGAGCGAGAGTTTGTTTTTCAAACCACCTAAGTCTAAAAAGCTGTACAATTTGGGATCATTTAGCAATTTGACATGATGTTGTGCCCAGGGTGTTAGGCCTCCTGCCCTCTTCTCCTCCCTCTTTCCCTCGTTCCTCACTTCCTTCCCCTCCCTCCTTTTCCAACCTCACACAAAGGTCTGCTGGTTCAGTAGGAGCAGGATGAATTGGTGAAGAGGCCTGGCCAGCTAACCCCCGGTGCCATACTGTTTCTTGCACATCTCTCTCTCTCTCTCTCTCTCTCTCTCTCTCTCTCTCTCTCTCTCTCTCTCTGCGATTGTGCAGATGCTAATGCTAACATGGGTCTTTCTGAAAAGGTGATGGGTTAGCTCCAGCGCTACGGGCTAACGTCACACCTCAACAGGTCTGCAGAGAGGCGAGAGAGCGGGGTTCCAAGAACTCTGGCATAGGGCTGCAGGGCCATAAATCTACTGGGTTTATTTACTGCCTCTCGGACTTTTGAATGTTAAGATATTTGACGCCAACCCTGGCCTCATAATTCCCGGGGCAAGCAGGCTTTTGGCTGGGGTTTTGGGTTTCGTTGTATAATTACGATTAGTTTTAAAAAAGGAACAAAAAAAGAGAGAGGGAGAGAGAGAACACAACACCAAGATTCCACTGGTCTATTTAGAGTGGGGGAAAAAGACGCTCCCGAGACCCGTGGCGATTCCACAGCAAGCTCGGCGAGCAGCTTTGTGTGGTTAGCTATACCAATAGCTTTTTTTCTCTCATTTCTTTGTTTCACTTGTATTGCTGCACCAGTATCTCTGCTATTGTGGTAGACCCACCTATTAAAAAAAAATAATACTACTTACCTTCACAATTAATGACATGCCATTTTTACATGTTTTTGGAGGGACTGGTGGATTTGTGGCAAGATTATTGCAATTAACATCCGATTTAGCAGTTGTAATTGAACATCAGCCTGGAAATAGCACCTAGCGTAGTCCTTTGTGTTTATGTAGATGTGATGGTATGTCCAATATTTGGAATATTTGGAATATTTGGAATTGACACAGACGGTATCTTTTTAAATATGTTAGCAGCATATGCATAACAATGGTATATGATGTGGATTGTGTGTGTTCTGGTGCAGCTCTGAATGGCTTGTCCCTGCGAGGTGAGGAAAGATAGCTTCATGTGGATTTAGGGGATAGACCCAAACCTTATCAAATCGGCTTTACATGTTAATAGGACCTAATTGCTATCCGCAGGGGGTTCATGGCACTATGCGTCCACATTTTGTGTTTCACCTCGCAAAACGCACTCTGAATTTATTAAGGTTGTGATCCTTTTGTCCTGCAAATCACTTTTGTTTACAAAGTATAGTGGAAACAGGACCCGCTCTCTCTCTCTCCCTCTCTCTCTTTCTCTATCTTTCCTCTCCCCCCCTTCCACCTCTCTGTTCCTCTCATCCCATGCAAGGAAAAGAAAACATCTTTATTTTTCTTGAGCTTGATAAACACCCATAAAAAGTGCAATCTGTTTTGGATTTGAGGGAGTTAAGTTGGGGAGCAAAGTTTGGCACCATTAAACAAAAATTGGGGCCTGCTAGACATTAGCGGCGCACAGCACATTCTCTCAGCTTAATTAGTCCAAACTGTAATTGTTCATGGTCTGCCAATAGGAGTAATGCTCAGGAAAAGTGGAGTTGCACTAAATCGGCCCACGGCTTTTAAAACAATAAATCACTCGCATATTTGTGCCGTGATTCAGATGGAGTCTCGACCTCTCCCATCTCGACATGTGGTAAATTGTAAAGTCAATGAATCGCAGATGTAGAGAAAGAGGGGGGGGGGGGGGGGGGGGGGTAGAGAGGGAGAGTACAGTAAGGTTTTGTTAGCGCCTGGTGAATGAATGGAAAAGATTTGCGCTGTAAATATTTACAGAGATGGGTTTTTTTTCCTCGTTGGCAGGGCTTAATTGTCTTATGCTGATGATGTTGGCAGGCAAAGCTGTGTGAAAGCATTCAAAACTCTCCATCAGCGACACACACAACAAAAAATAAGTCAGTCGTACACGTTTGTGGGCGTGTTTTTAATTCGGTCTTTAAATACTGGGATGGGAGTAGTTCCCTACTGGTAGTGAATAAAGTTTGGGTATAGTTCATTCTTCTTTTGTCCCCTAATGTTTACCTATCAAACCTATGCGATGGGTTTTTGCGTAATAGAACTCTAAATTTAAGGTTTTCAAAAAGGTGATGGGTTTCATTCAATTGTAATAGACCTATAACTGAAATATACAATGTTTGCTCCTCAATAGAACTGTGGCTGGTAAAGCAAATTGCATAGACTACCGACAAAACACTTTCACCCCTAACCTTCCACCTCCCTATCGCTGGGCCATACCGCTGTATGCTATTCTGTTAAAGAAACAGCATTGGCTTAGCAGCTGTGGACTGGTGCTCCCCTCTTCTTCCCTTCCACTCACCCCCTCTCTCCCTTTCTCTCGATCTCTCTGTCTCTGTCTCCCATGCATTTCCATAAAGCTCAACACAAAGATCTCACTGTACATCTGGAATGCAACTTTTGTCATCTGTTAAATATAGTCTTGCTGCCGGCCCACAGGGCTTGGGGCTCCCTGAAACATGGAAATCTAATGAGTGCCTATCTGTGGGTGTGTGTGTGTGCATGTGTGTCCCATATATGTACGGCACAGTATGTGCATGCAATATGCACTCATATATTGGATATTTTATGCTCCCTAGATCGGACACATGTAAAATGCATGGATGTTCCCTGAATTTCAAGTGGCAGTTCTTATGGTTCTTTGTTGTATTGTCCTAATACCTTTTAAATGGTTCTGACAGAAATGCACGTGCTGCGAGCGTCGGATGAGTTAGCCCTGGACTGCTAGTCGAGATGTCAAGGCTTACCTTGCAGGCAATGACTCCTTAAGATCGACAATCTCACCCCTTTATTCTGTAATTCTACTGAAGCTGAAATATTTTTTTCTCTTTCCATCAATTATAGAATCAATATAGTTTAGAGTAGGTGGTAGTTGTATTCCTTTACAATAGAGCTGGGTTTTGCACTGCAGCCAGTACAAAGATACGATTTCTGGGGTATTTGGATCCCCATTAGCTGTTGTAATATCAGCAGCTACTCTTTCTTGTGTCCACAAATAGCTCTGTGGTACATCTGTAGTATTGATTGTCTGTTTAATGATCATTTCATGATCGTCATACCACAGACCTTTTCAAAGGGAAACACTGTATCATTAATGCACGTGCACGTGCACGGTATTTTAATGTCTGTTTTTTGGTGGGGGAAATAATTATTGATGCTATTATTGATAACATTTACACTAGGTATATTTACTTTTTTGTCTGTGTGCATATTTCCATGAACTCATTCATTCAAGCCCAGAGTTTACCGGCGGCGTGGGAGAGAATGCGTTGGGGGGGGTTAAGAAAAGCGGGAAATGAGTCCATCGATGTGTGTGTGTGTGTGTGTGTGTGTGTGTGTGGGGGGGGGTCGCACAAAGGCCGGTTGAATAGGGCGCATAATTGCTGTTAATGCCGGGCAATGAGAGCAGCGACAGTTCCTGGTTAATGTCCAAATAATAGTGCCTCCAGGCCTCACATTTATACCCCCCCCAAAAAAACAGCGGGACTAGGAGAAGAGGGAGGGGGCAAGTTTATTGCCGAGCTTGACGGACAGGCCATGTGTGTGGCTTTTCCTCTTAATGAATCTGGCCAGTTCTCTACAGTATTTACCTCCTCCTGTGTCTACGTCTCATCATCAAAATGTCCGCCCTAAAAGCGTTGGTGGGCGAGAGGATTGTGTGACAGTGGGGGAATTTGGTGGTGCCAGGCATATGTTTGGATTGGAGTGTGTTTGGGGAGGGTCAAAGTGCAGAGTGCTGTCTGTTGGGAAAAGAGCTGCCTCTCTGACCCTTTTATGACGAGTGATAGGAGTGGTTGAGTTTTCCATTGGAGTGTCTGTCTGTCTGTTTGCTTGTGCGCGACGCGTGTGTGTGTGTGTGTGTGTTTGCATGTGTGTGTGTGTGCGCAGCTCGCACGCCTGTGTGTCTGCGGTTTGTGTAACACTATCACAACCCCTAATGATCATGTTGGGCTATATAATAACGAGCCGTGCCAATGTGCAGGGATCACCTGTGGTTGGCCAGCCTTTTATGGATGTGGTAGAACGCTCTAGAATGTTCCACTGTGCGGAAATCTCACTCAGGAGGGCTTGGTGTTTTGGGAGAAGTGATTATGAATAATTGCCTGCAATGTTTGGAGAAAATATGTGAACCCTTTAGGACTTATTCATCCCTGTAGGATCTCCACATTGTTATAAACTACAACAAACCTATAAGAGTATTTTTTACTTGAAAGGGAAAAGAAATTGCAAATATAAAGTCATTGTCATTACAATATTAGGTCCTGCGTTAAAAGAGGCAGCAGTCTTACCAGTGTATCCTGTTATGGTGATTATCTGCTGTATTTAATGTATTCACAAATGTCAAGGGTTTCTGTATTTATAAGGAGCATAGATCATTTGACATCCTTGAGATGGGTCTGTCTGTCCAGGTTGTGATTGCAATTGTTTGTTTGTTCGGATAATCTGATGATGTGAGGGACCGTTTTGTATTAAACGCACCATTGAGAAGGGAAAGGTGATAAAACGATGCACATGTTATATTCTAATTATACTCTTAATTGTGGGAGGATAAGTTCTGAGGAGTGCTGTGTGTGTGTGTGTGTGTGTGTGTGTGTGTGTGTGTGTGTGTGTGTGTGTGTGTGTGTGTGTGTGTGTGTGTGTGTGTGTGTGTGTGTGTGTGTGTGTGTGTGTGTGTGTGTGTGTGTGAGCGCACTAAGGAGGTGATTGTTTGCTTTTTTGCTGTAAAAGGTTGGTTGATAACTGCTTGAAAAGGTGAGGGAGTTTCAGAGCCGCAGCAGAAATAAGATCATCTGCTAATCTCCAGATTATTGTGGGATTTAGAACAAAATGTTGCGGAGATTACTGTATGTAAAAATGCACAAGGCTAATGAAATTTAAGCCCTTTGCACACACGCAATGTGGAGTACTGAGAGATCATCCGGGTCTGTGCACCAATTTCCCAATAGATTAAGAGCAAATTTCCAGTGTCCACTCTTTTGCTGCCGAATAGAAATCTATTTGCACACGATAATATTGTCCCTCTTAATAAGGACAGCTTTTTAAGTAGATTTGTTCACAGTAGATAACATATCATGAGAAGTGCTGGTCACATGGGCACATGCTACAGTGGGCTCCTAGTAAGCTGTAGAGTAGATTGAATAGCACATCTCATTCTGTTGTGGGATATAATTGTATGTTATGGTCTGTGTGTTTGAGTAGGTGGTGGGGGGGGGGGTCGTTTGTGTGAAAAGCATAGGTTTAAATCTCCCTAATGCACTCTACTCCACTGAGGAATGGGGTCAGCAATGTTTAGGGTCAATTCCAAACGTGAGGAGATTGACTCCCAGCACTGAGTGAATTGTCAATTGGCTCCCTAAGGGGTCAAAGTGAATTGAGTGTCTGTTTGGACAACTGGCCCGAGGTGGGATGAGTGGCCTTCGCTGTCAGCCAGAGGGGATGGATGCGGACTGAGGACCAAATCAATTGAAAAGCAGAGGGAATTTTGCCCTGTTGAAGTGGAGGACAATTGGATTCAGCAAGGTTGAAATAAGGTTTGGGTTTAAATCATGACCTGTTGTTCACAGTCATATAGCACTAAGGTCGATATGTACAGGGGAAAGGAAGTCGCCTCTGATTTTCTATATTAGGCCTATTATAGTGATATAACAGGTTTGATTGACAGTCATTTGAAAGGATTTACATGATGTCATAATAATAGTAGATGAAAAGGAAGAGTTTTGAGAACTTAAGTGATTCATGAAATATTGAACGTGGTCCACACAACCGAGAGTAAGCGTCTCGGTCGCCATGGTGTCATTTTGCGGGGGTGGACAAAATGAGGGTCATGTGACTGGCCCTTGTGACGTCTGTCACAGTGCCCTTTAGAACGAGGAGTTTAACTTCCCCTCTATCTTTATGGAGCACCGTGCTTTGCATTTTTCAAATACCAATAAAGATAAATTGCTGGCTTTGTCATAACAGGTGGTGTTGAGTGGCAAGATTTCAGTTTTAACTCTTGATATTCTGGTTAGCTCATCTGCCTGTGCCCAGGTCACTACGCTAGCATTGTATGTGAACAAATAAAACCCATTCAGACATCACAGTGGTCAAAGTTAACCTGTTATGGCCATTATGTATTTAAATATGTATTTATCTTTGGAGGATAACCCCGAGGACTTTTTGACGTTACTCTCTTGCTCTCTGGTCCGCCCCGCACTGAGGTCTCAGTGGAGAGCAGCTGCTCTGGTAGGGCCAGGCGGCCGGAGGAATTCTCTGCTGTTTAAACAGTGGGTCGTCTCAGTGCCGGCCTGAAGGACCGGAGGGGAAGGAAGTTCCTCTGTGTTTACATTGCTGAATTGTCCTGTGGACCCCAGAGTGTCTGATGCACTACTGTTCAAACACAACACAAGTGTAGAGATGAACCCCACCAACACCAGTGTTCACAGCTATAGCGTGGTCTGTCTGTGTGTGGTTGCTCACGACCCTCATTTACCAGATACCACAACCATGGCCGGCTGTTGTTTCTTCAACCTGGAGGTTTGCGTGACTGATATTAAAGAATTGCGAGGTTTGAGTTGAGAAAGAGTGGGGTTTAGATAGATAGTTCCACCAAGGCCCTGCCTACTGGGCTGCCAGACATTGACATACAGTGAAGTCATCAGACTAATTGTTGTTCGAATTACCTGTTATGGTCCGATGACAAATCTCCCTCACTCCCGCCAGTGGAGCGGAATATGTAGCCGGGATTGGCATGATGTTAGCAAGTGTGTAAACTGCGTTTCAACAAGATGGATAAATGCAATTATTGGGCAGACCTGAGGAGTCGGAAATCCATTTAAAGGCTGTAACGCTAAGCAGAGGTCATGGTTAATTCATTTGGCCAATTTATGGGTGATGTATGAGTGTCGGGGCACATTAGTCAGGGAGGGGGTGTTGGGCCTCAGTGTCCGTCCGCCTGTGTGTGTGTTCTGGGGGGAGGTTGGTGTTGAGAAGCGCCGCTGTAGAAAAACACAGTCTCCTTGGTACAAGACTCCCCTGTTTTCTCCTCCTCCCTACCCCCTCCTCCCTACCTCCTCTTGCCTACCCCCTCCTCCCTACCTCCTCCTCCATACCTCCTCCTCCCTACCCCCTCTCCCTGCCTACCCCCTCCTCCCTACCTCCTCCTCCCTACCTCCTCCTCCCTACCCCCTCCTCCTGCCTACCCCCTCCTCCCTACCCCCTCCTCCCAACCCCCTCCTCCCTACCTCCTCCCTACCCCCTCCTCCTGCCTACCCCCGCCTCCCTACCCCCTCCTCCCTACCTCCTCCTCCCTCTGCCTGCCATTTCGGCAGATAATACAAATGGACCCTCGGCAGGGAAATGACAAAAAGATACACTGAGTGCAGAAAGCGGGACAGCCGTGCAAATGAGGCGGGGAACGGGGCGGTGCTCGGCCATGTGGCAGAGTGAGCACCGGCAGCATCTCCATACCAGGGGCTGCAGCACTCAATCAGGCTCAGTCCTCTGCCCCAGCACGCAGCTTGAACCCCCACAACCCCCACAAACTCACTATATAGCGCACATAAAGTATATTATGGGTAAAGAAGCACTACTAGTGGTAATAGTAGAAGGATTCACAGTAGCTGCAGCAGTGTCAGTTGTAGCTGTTGTTGGACTGTACAACTCAATTACACACTCCCTGACCCAGCTAGACTTTGATACTCTCAGTGAACTCAGGGGAGTTTACAATTAAGTTACAATTACAGCGTGGATTCCGACGTTTACTCCAGGCACACAAGGCTCAGGGCCTCAGCCTCAGGCAGTCTTACCTATCTGTGCTTCTCACTGTTCCCTTAAAAAAACAACGCACTGTACAGGTAACTGCCAAAATAAAGGAAACACTCAGAGTAAATGAGGGATACAAAGTATACTGAAAGCAGGTGCTTCCACACAGCTGTGGTTCCTGAGTTAATTAAGCAGTAAACATCCCATTGTGCTTCGGATCATGTATAAAATTACTGGGCAGGCCATTATTTTGCCTATCATGGCTGTGCCCCCATAGGATGACAGTGCCCCCATCCACAGGGCACGAGTGGTCACTGAATGGTTTGATGAGCATGAAAAGGATGTAAACCATATGCCATCTCATTCACCAGATCTCAACCCAATTAAACACCAATGGGAGATTCTGGAGCCTGAGAACATTTTCCACGACTGTCAACAAAACACCAAATGATGGAATTTCTTGTGGAAGAATGTTGTCGCATCCCTCCAATGGAGTTCCAGACACTTGTAGAATCTATACCAGGCGCATTGAAGCTGTTCGGGTTCATGCTGGCCCAACGCCCTATTAAGACACGATGCTGGTGTTTCCTTTATTTGGGCAGTTACCTGTATGTTACACAACTCTCATAGAAGTGTTTTTTTTTTAAACAGTGGACCAATCGTCTTGTCTCTCTCACAATCTCTAGCCTATTTAAAATGGAAAGATTTGGCCTGCTCTGAACAAAGTCATTGTCTCCCGAGAGACAAACCACTCGACAGTTACGCAAGTCGAGCGCTATGCAAAAAAAAAACCCGGTGGTTACAGCAGGGTGGGCGAGAGACTGGGGGAAGTAACATTTTACAGCTCCAAGCCACAGATTTAATCTGAGAGACATGAGGGTGTCTCTAGCCATGGTATTGAGACTTTGTAAGTGGTCTGGATAACACTTAAGTGCCTCTTGGTTGGGATATTGCAACGCGTGTAGTCTACTGTGTGTGTGTGTGCTGTCAGGAAGTGGGGGTTCGTGTTTTTCACCTGACTTCCAGGCAGCGAGCTTTAGTTACTGTGTGAATGCTGGGACTTGTCAGGGACAGGTGTCAGAGTTGCCTGCCATGGCGCTCCCCCTGCCACACACACAGCAGCTGGGAGGGCAGGAGTCCATGGCCGTGGTGAGGGGGTAAGGAGACGGCATTCGGTGGAATTCTTCACCCTAATCTCAGCAGGGATCATTTGGTCTGAAACTACTGTAGTCCCATTGCTTAGTGTTGTTAGTAAGCCACTGGATGCTACTACTGTGGACCAGTATTGACATTTGATTGTTTAAGGATGTGGGTCAGTTTGCAGTATAGGCCAAGTGATTGGAGCTGTAGACTCAGGTCCTTCCAGCTTGCCAGAGCAGATGCTGGTGGTCCTGTATGACTCAGATGGTAGAGCATGGCGCTTGCAACGGCTGGATCGTCGGTTCGATTCCCAGGGCCACCCATATGTAAAATGTATGCACGCATGACTGGAAGTCGCTTTGGATGAAAGCATCTGCTAAACGACCTGCAGTATTATAATATATTATCTCCCTTAGTTAACTTGTCTGCTATTCCCCCTCACTTTGACGCCGATATCATGGCAGAGTTGGAGATTACAACGGGGAACTCTTATTTCCAGGGCCACAGAGTGGATGTTCATGAGAGACGAACTCTGCCCACCAACCCTACTCCTCCTCATCCTGTAACGTGGCCTGCAGGATTGCTTTGCGGACCTCCACATTTTCTAAATCGCTCTGGAAGAATCCCTCTTTCTCAATTTGACATGTGGTTGGTAACATCCAGCCATCCTCCCTCCTTCCCAGTCGCTCATCACACCCTCTTGGGAGAACAACTGCTGACCGCGCTCTATAGGCCAAGGGAATTCCTCACCCCGACTCAAAGAAACTGCTTGGAAGTTCTCTATATGTCCCGAGGCTCGTTTTACAGCAGAGGACGTGCCGCTCGACTCATCTGTTCCCATTTAGCGGGGAGCTGTCGGTCTTATTAGTGTCGTGAGGGAGACAAATGTTTTTCACAGCCATTATATACGGATTCAGAATTGGCCGCATCTGAAAATGACTCAACCTGGCGAGTCAGTCTCAGCTTGACCCGTATATATCCCCCTGGAAGTTCCTGTGCTGGTTTTGCCCACGTTGCTCCTTTCTAATCGAGGAGAAGAGGTGGGAGTGACCAGAGTGTTCTTGTTG
Organism: Oncorhynchus clarkii lewisi; assembly: GCF_045791955.1. Classification (NCBI taxonomy): domain Eukaryota; kingdom Metazoa; phylum Chordata; class Actinopteri; order Salmoniformes; family Salmonidae; genus Oncorhynchus; species Oncorhynchus clarkii. The sequence continues at coordinate 16,080,429 of NC_092162.1, forward strand.
GGTTGGGAAACGTTTGTGTTGCATTGATGTTCTCCTTGTCCCTATGATGGTTAGGGTAGATCGATAGCCCTCCTCCGGCCTGTTGGACTCCAGCCCCCAGTGGCACGAAGTTCCGTATACATGTCGAAGAACATGACACCCCAGGGTGCAACCAAGCAGGGCAAAATATATACCCAATGACCAAATGGGCAGCCAATCAGCCAGAGGATTTACAACCCGAAAGACCAAAGCATTTATCTCTCTTGGCTCGATTAAAGCCTCAGTTCAAGTATTTACACGAGCATTGGTGCAGCAATACATGTGCTATTAAGTTCTAGCCTAAACTAACCAGGATTTGTGTCTTCATTGGTTTTGGCCGTGACATTTTGTAATAGTATCAATATCAAATCAATATCAGTATCAGTGTTGGTTTCAAGCATGTCTGAGTAGCCAACACATTCAAGCTGATTGGCCAGAGATTGAGATGCTTGGGGAGCTGTGATCAGAGACGCTGGGAAGCCAACCTCTAATTGTTCACAGAAGCCATTGGCAGGAAGAGCGAAGCATCGGCAGGTTGGACACTGAGCAGAGCTCGCTCACTGCTGTGTTTTCAGGATAGGAGCCGAGCCCCGGGATGTTCCCCAAAGACAACCGCTGGGCCCAGAGAAAACCACAAACCAAATGTCTTCCCTCGCTCCTTTTAAAGGCCCAATGCAGTCAAAAACATGCTTTACCTGCGTTTTATATGTATTTCCACACTGAGGTTGGAACAATACTGTGACATTTCAGACAGTTTTGGTGGGATGGAGTAAAAGGCCACTTTAAAATGTGCAGTTTTGTAACACAACACAATGTTGGAGGTACTGTGCATGCAATTGGCTGCCTCCAATGTCATTCTATAGAATTTGGCCGTACGTCCAAATTGTGTAATAAAGCGCTTTCGTGGGGAATAACTCATTCTGATTGGCTGGGCCTGGCTCCCCAGTGGGTTGGCTTGGTTGCCAAGTGGGTGGGCCTATGCCCTCCCAGGCCCACCCATTGCTGCACCCCTGCCCAGTGATGTGAAATCCATAGATTAGGGCCTAATGAATTCATTTCAATTGACTGATTTCCTTATATGAACTGTAACTCTGTAAAATCTTTGAAATTGTCGCATGTTGCTTTTATATTTTGGTTCAGTATAAATGGCTCTTGTTATGTGGTTTACCAAACAGGGGGTGTTGGGACCCGACACGTTTTGCATAGGCCCATGATTTTGGTTCCGTCGTGAAAAATAAGGGTCTGTTTTCACTGACCCTGAATATAGTATTATAGACAGATATATATTTTTGAAAGTAACACCGCCCTGCGCTTGTGTTCTTCACGCTGTTTTGATCTCCGTCACAGATGCTTGGCAAGAGGCACATCTGCTCCCCCCACCCCACACTTGTAGCACAAATCCTGTTTTGTGGTGTTTTTGTGTGCCATAATTGAGCAAATAACATCAGTAATGATTCAATTGGGCATAAAGTAATTGAGAGGCGGCCTGCTTGCCATCTGTCTGGTGAGATTACTGTTTCTGTGTAATTAAAAGTGTGACCTCGTGGCCGTGGTGAGAGGTGCCAGTGGGCAGTCAGAACCACAGGCCTGGACTGGGCTCTTTTCGGGGTGGGGGTAGTGGCGGGGGTGGGGGTAGTGGCGGTTTAGCAGGGCGGTAAATATAGCACAGGGCAATAGAGGGGAGCTAAAGTGGCATTCTCCTTTACATGGGATGTGCACTGTACACACACAAGTACTGGTCCGTGTCAAAGCCCCAAAACATGCCACAATTTGTAGGGGGAGAGAGGAGCCCCACAAAGTCGTGGTGATCCTTGTGTGCATCCAGTGTAACCACGAGAGGGCGGAGAGCTAGGGGGGATGAGGGGGGCCAAGGGGGATCTGTTTTTGCTCTGCTTTCACGTGTGGTTTTGTTTTGACTCCTGAGGTTCAGTGTCCCTTGGACAGTGTCCAGAGACTACAGAGCCTGCTTTTTGCACCCCTCCTCCACAATGTGAAGGGGTCTGTAAGACATGGAATTGGATTTGAGATTTGATCTTGTTGCATGTAGTAAACAGGGCATTATAGACAAGGAGATGGGGTTAATGACTGTGTGTGTGTGTGTGTGTGTGTGTGTGTGTGTGTGTGTGTGTGTGTGTGTGTGTGTGTGTGTGTGTGTGTGTGTGTGTGTGTGTGTGTGTGTGTGTGGTATGCATAATGGTATACACACACTCACATACAAACAGGATGCATGGCTGAAAAAGACATTAGACCATGTTACCCGTGTGGGCTGGAAGCCGTCTTGCAATACTTCCGCTAAGACGGTGAGGGGAGAGAACAAAAATAACAGTTTTAATTACTATGGATGGCAGGCCCGGGTGAGGTGGCACCGGTCATAGGGGACCGAGACTGGGCCAGACTCCAGGGGAATTACAGGGTGCTCAGGGCAAGAAATAGATCTGGCTGCCTACACTGCCTGCCACCCCTTCAGCAGTCTGCCTGCTCCACTTCAGCCGTCTGCCTGCTCCACTTCAACTGTCTGCCTGCTCCACTTCAGCTGTCTGTCTGCCTGCTCCACTTCAACTGTCTGCCTGCTCCACTTCAGCTGTCTGCCTGCTCCACTTCAGCTGTCTGCCTGCTCCACTTCAGCTGTCTGCCTGCTCCACTTCAGCTGTCTGCCTGCTCCACTTCAGCTGTCTGCCTGCTCTACTTCAGCTGTCTGCCTCCTCTACTTCAGCTGTCTGCCTGCTCCACTTCAACTGTCTGCCTGCTCCACTTCAGCTGTCTGCCTGCTCCACTTCAGCTGTCTGCCTGCTCTACTTCAGCTGTCTGCCTGCTCCACTTCAGCTGTCTGCCTGCTCCACTTCAGCTGTCTGTATCTTTGTATGTTTGTTTCATGTAGTCAGTGTTTCAGTCAATAGACCTGTGTAGGGGTAGGCCTAGACGTTCACCAAAAATACATATGTTTTCAGTGTAGCAATATTTGGGCTATGTGTCTAGATTTTACGTCTTTTTTTCCCTTTTCAGTGTTTTTTTGTACTTTCTACCTCTCGGGTTATATGTGTCTCTTCTTCTTTGTCTCTTCCACTCTTCCTCTCCCCTTGCTCTCTCACTCACAGTGTGTGCTCTGATTACCTCTCCAAACTGGCAATAAGTTGATTGCTTTACAGAGATGATGTAAGCCCTTGCCCTAGGGTACATCAGGTTGGATTTCTCCTGCTTTATCTTGTAAAGCCTAAATTAACAGCTGGTTTGGTTTGAGTTCTTCTGGATCTGACTAAAGGATTAGGCTTCGTTCTCATGTGAGTCGATCTAGTTAGATTTATTGCAGGTCTATCAAAAAAGATCAATGGGAGTCCTTTTTGAAAAGTAAATCCTTAATCGTTCTTTGCACTTAGGTGTCATCATTGGGACTTTTTTTCTCTCTCACACTCCCCCCTTCCTATTCCCCCCGTCCTCGTCTATCCTCCTGTCTTTTCTTCCCCCTAACCCGTCGTTGATAGGGAGGGAACTAGCGATCTGCCCTGTCGATGGATGTTATTCTGCGGTATCACCCAATGGATTTTTCTCTTGCTCATTAGCTATCCATCACGGCGAGGCAGACTGAAGCCGAGATTTAGCAACACAAGCCCTGATCACACCTGAAACATGCCCCACCTGCTAATTTCCTTTATTTTCAAGTTTATCCACCCATTTCTGGTCATGGCCAGAATGTAAAATGAACGTCAAAAGTAGATTTTATTTCTTCATTTTAGCTAACCCTAACCATTTTCCTAAACTTAACCTAATTCTCCTAACCTGCTACATTAGTTCTCCTAACCTGCTACATTAGTTCTGCTAACCTGCTACGTTAGTTCTCCTAACCTGCTACGTTATTTCTCCTAACCTGCTACATTAGTTCTCCTAACCTGCTATGTTAGTTCTCCTAACCTGCTACGTTAGTTCTCCTAACGTGCTACATTAGTTCTCCTAACCTGCTACGTTAGTTCTCCTAACCTGCTACATTAGTTCTTCTAACCTGCTATGTTAGTTCTCCTAACCTGCTACATTAGTTCTCCTAACCTGCTACGTTAGTTCTCCTAACCTGCTACATTAGTTCTTCTAACCTGCTATGTTAGTTCTCCTAACCTGCTACATTAGTTCTCCTAACCTGCTACGTTAGTTCTCCTAACCTGCTTCTTAAGTTCTCCTAACCTGCTACGTAAATTATCCCAACCTGCTACATTAACTCTCCTAACCTGCTTCATAAATTCTCCTAACCTGCTTCATTACTTGTCCTAACCTTCTACGTTAATTCTCCTAACCTGTTACGTAAATTATCCTAACCTTCTACATTAACTCTCCTAACCTGCTTCATAGGTTATTCTAACCTTCTACTTTAATTATCTTAACCTGCTCCATAAGTTCTAATAACCTGCTACTTTAATTCTCCTAACCTGCTTCATAAATTCTCCTAACCTGCTCCGTTAATTCTCCTAATCTGCTTCATGAATTCTCCTAACCTGCTCCGTTAATTCTCCTAATCTGCTTCATGAATTCTCCTAACCTGCTCCGTTAATTCTCCTAATCTGCTTAATAAATTCTCCTAACCTGCTACGTTAATTCTCTTAACCTGCTACAGAAAGTCAAAAGCTCAATGTCCTCTAGCCATGAACCCCATTTCTGACTCTTCCCCACAGTGCAGCCATCACTCAGGTTTGCTCTAGTATGGATACAGAGCCAGAACAGTTACATTTCAACCATCTGGATACAGTTCATCTGGTGTTGCCATCCTTGCCTTGAAATCAAGACTAGGGTATAGTCAACCTTTTTATAAGTGCGTTCTTTCTCAGGTTCATATAGAGAAAGTGGCATGTGGGATTGTTATTCTTGTAGGAAATCCTTTAGTCATAGGGAAATGGTTCCTTATGTTGTCAAGGGGATTGTCTGCAATATCGAATGATCTACCTTTTGTGTGCTGCATTTCTCTATGCTATATGCACGATTTCCCAATGAAATTCAATAACCTAACCTAACAATTTTCTTAAAGGTCAATGAAAGCCGGAATGTCTTATAGATTGGACATATTGGTGCTGTATGCGACTGAATAGCAGCACAGGTCTTTTCCTTCAACTATCCTTCAGCTATTAATTTACATTGGGAAGAGCCCCATCTGTTTTGTGTTTATATACAATACCGTAGCACTTGAGCAAAGGCATACTTTGTAGTTCTTGTCGACAAGTTCTATCATAATGTATACATGCAGCCACTCATAACCTAGGCTTACTTGTACACAGACACACAACGATGTGGAAACACAGGAAGTCCAGAGGACCTGGCAGCTGTTGCGAAACAAGATCCGGACATGTTTTATGTTCCTCCCCCCTCCCCTTCTCTCTCTCTTTCTTTCCATTCTCACTCTCTCTCTCACTTTCTCCTATTCCTCCAACAACGGGCTGATTATGTCGTACCTCCATTCTTTTTCCCCCACTCCTACCTCTCTCAAGGCCATGTCTCTTAAGGAATCTGTAACTTGAAGAATGGGGTTGTGGCGGTGACCCCAAGGGTAGATGAACAAACCTGACCGACGTTGATACTGGCTGGGCTTTTAGATCTGAGTGTTGGACGTAAGACTGCATACATGTGTCTGTTTGTACGCTATTCTGTGTGCTAGTTGGTTTATAGATGGCAGGATGGTGACCTGCATGGATGGTTAAGTTGTCCGAGTTCTCTCAAGGATGGCTCCTCCCATCGAGGAAGTGAAGGAAGGATGAACATGTTTTCCACCCTCTTCATCCATCCTCAACGGTGCACCTCCATCCTCAACGGTGCACCTCCATCCTCAACGGTGCACCTCCATCCTCAACGGTGCACCTCCATCCTCAACGGTGCACCTCCATCCTCAACGGTGCACCTCCCCGAGGTGTCCTTTATCTCGCACCATTTTGTAGTTGTCAGCTTTATTTAGATCAGATTGTGTGTGTGTGTGTGTCTGTGTCTGTGTCTGTGTCTCTGTCTGTCTGTCTGTCTGTCTGTCTGTCTGTCTGTCTCTGTCTGTCTGTCTGTCTGTCTGTCTGTCTGTCTGTCTCTGTCTGTCTCTGTCTGTCTGTCTGTCTGTCTGTCTGTCTGTCTGTCTGTCTGTCTGTCTGTCTGTGTGTGTGTGTGTGAAGGAAAAGCTTGGGGCCGATCGATGTCAAGTTCAGGTGTGTCCTCCTCGTAGGTATGGCTAGCTGGCAGACCAGGGGTGGGGCTGTGGGGGAAGATCGACGAGATACATGGGAAGGAAGGGCTTGCTGTCAGCCAGCTGGACCTCTTAATCCTATAGCCTTGGGGAAAGGGTGTGTGTGTGTGTGTTTGTTTGTTTGTCTCTAGCAGAGGTTTGTCAATTTCAGCACACCTTTGCTCCAGTATTTGGCCCAGCTGTGTGTGTTTGTCCATGTCCTGTAGCACGTGTGTGTGTGTGTGTGTGTGTGTGTGTGTGTGTGTGTGGATGGACGGTTCTGCATTTAATCTCCACTGTGTTTACTGTAGTCCTCACTTTAACAGCACACTGTATATTTATGTAGAGAAGACACAGCCTCACCCCCTTGATGTTGGAAAAGGCGATGGGGGGTTGGGGGTAAGGGGTAGGTACTGCACTGCTGTTTGGGGGATTGGGTGCAGGATAACAAACACTGCCAGTACCCCCCCCCCTCTCTCAGTATCAAACCAATGCCTATTCTCTGATTCAAACACATTATTTGAACCTCCCATTCTAGCTCAAACAACCAGAGGTCAAGCAGCCAGTTGCATCCCCACCATTCATTAAGAGTGAAACCTACTATTTAGCCACATTCCCTGCAAGCTTGCTCTCTCTTGCTCTCTCACTCACCCCGCTCTCTCTATCTCTCTCTGTCTTTCCCTCTCTGCCTTTCTCTGTCCGTCTCCCTCCCTCTCTCTCTCTCTCTCTCTGACTTTCGCCCTGTCTCTCTCCCCCGTCTCTCCCTAGCTTTCTCTCTCTTTTTTTTTTTTTTTTGGCGTAGATTTTTACATATATCACAGGCTGGCAGGCTAAGAGCCTGGGACTTCCCCACGCCACACTCCAAGCCTTTGATCCTTTGCTTTGGAGGTAACATCAAAAGGAGAGGCATAGAAAGGCAGCTACTACTGTGAAGTTCAATGTTCAACTTGATGGCTTGGCTGAGGGCTTTTTTTCTCTCCTCCTCCCGCCGCTGTTTCCCCCCAGCTGACAGAAACACACAGTTTGTAGCTCAGATTTTTTTTTCTAGATGATGTTAACCTTTATGGAACCCTATCCGGAACAAAACGAGAACCAAAAAACAACCTTTATGAATCTGTATCTACGACGCTATAGGTGTATACATAGGTTTATTCATACGCTGTGTGTTAAGGTGTGCAGTGTAAGTGATTTCCGGTGCCAGGACCTAGCCTTCTTGTTCCGAAAAGCTCCCGATATTGCCGAGGGTTGCTTCCGTGCTGGCCCTCGTTGACATAAGAGAGGATATTACTCCGTCTTGTTTGCTACGCGCACGTTCAGATGTATTCATCTGCCCGTCGGAGAGAGCTGTCAGAATGTGTTAAGGGGAGGAGAACGTCTTCTGTTGAAGCTCCCGTGTTGACGTGGGCGTGCCGAGCACGCTATTGTGTTCACTCACTGGAAAACAACTCGGAACTGCTCTTATGATGAACTCTTAGCTTATTATCATCATCTGCGTATATGAAAAAAGAAGATCCAGTCGAAGCAGAAAACTGTTTCAGAATGAGAATATAGCTCATATTGGAGATGAATGGTATAATGTAGTGGGACTCTATGGAGCTAGGGTATAGTGTGTGTCCACTCTCTGTCTCACTGCACCTTTACAGAAGGCCTGTGGCCTTCTCTCTCTCTCTCCCCCTCTCGCTCTCTCTCTCCCCTCTCCTCTCTCTCTCCTCGCTCTCTCTCTCACTCTCTCTCTCTCCCCCCTCGCTCTCTCTCTCTTTCCCCTCACTTTCTCTTTCTCTCTCTCTTTCCCCTCTCTCTCACACTCTCTCTCCCCTCTCCTCTCTCTCTCCTCGCTCTCTCTCTCACTTTCTCTCTCTCTCCCCTCGCTCTCTCTCTCTTTCCCCTCACTTTCTCTTTCTCTCTCTCTTTCCCCTCTCTCTCACACTCTCTCTCTCCCCTCTCCTCTCTCTCTCCTCGCTCTCTCTCACTTTCTCTCTCTCTCTCCCCTCGCTCTCTATCTCTTTCCCCTCACTTTCTCTTTCTCTCTCTCTTTCCCCTCTCTCTCACACTCTCTCTCTCCCCTCTCCTCTCTCTCTCCTTGCTCTCTCTCACTTTCTCTCTCTCTCTCCCCTCGCTCTCTCTCTCTTTCCCCTCACTTTCTCTTTCTCTCTCTCTTTCCCCTCTCTCTCGCACTCTCTCTCTCCCCTCTCCTCTCTCTCTCCTCGCTCTCTCTCTCACTTTCTCTCTCTCTCTCCCCTCGCTCTCTCTTTCTTTCCCCTCACTTTCTCTTTCTCTCTCTCTTTCCCCTCTCTCTCGCACTCTCTCTCTCCCCTCTCCTCTCTCTCTCATCGCTCTCTCTCTCTCCCCTCGCTCTCTCTCTCTTTCCCCTCACTTTCTCTTTCTCTCTCTCTTTCCCCTCTCTCTCGCACTCCTTCTCTCCCCTCTCCTCTCTCTCTCCTCGCTCTCTCTTTCTTGCTCACACACACGTTTGGTGTGTCATTAGCCCGTCTGCTGTAAAGCGGGCTATTTAGCTCTAACTTATTTCTCCGTCAGTCACAGTGTGTGTGTGTGTGTGTGTGTGTGTGTGTGTGTGTGTGTGTGTGTGTGTGTGTGTGTGTGTGTGTGTGTGTGTGAACAGAGTAATCTCCATCCAGCCTGGCTGTTGCACCCCGGCTAAGAGATGCAAAATGAAACAGATCAATAAATGGCCTCAGCTCGTTATCGACGTATTATCACGGTGTTGGGATTTCTGTCCGTTGTCATGGGGCACTTCGGAGAGATATGAAGAAGGGCGTAACAAAGTGTGTATTTTCAAACGTTTTTTTTTTCCTATCAAGTTTGCATGTTTAAAGTTGGCTATACGGGACAAAGGTCACACACAGCAGATTGTCACGCTTTCCCCTGTATCTTTCTCCCTTTGCCCTACATTTCCCTTGGCCGGTGGAGATAACCCCTAGGAAAACCAAACAGGGAGTTGGTATAAGACCATAGAGAAGATTCATCAGTAATTGGCTTGTGTGCCCACGTTTGTTTGTGTCTCTTGTGAAGGAGGGGGTTTTCAGAGTCAGACAGATCACTCAGTGATTAAGCGATGCAGTAATTAGCCATGAGGTGTCTGTGTGTCTGTGTGTGTGCAAGAGACAGTGGGGTGTGGGGTGGTGGGAGGGGGGGGGTCATTGTCAGTTGATTTGGTGGTGAGGGGTGGGGTACAGAGGGACAGGAGAGGGGAAGGAGAAACACCCACGCAGCCCGGTCCATGTAGGAGGCTCCTTGACCCTCCCAGAGTCCTGTTTTCACAGCAACGTCCTCCATTTTAATGAGCTCCAATAACCAAATCCTTATGACTTATTTATTCATTATAAACTGGGTGGTTCGAGCCCTGAATGCTGATTGACTGAAAGCTGTGGTATATCAGACCGTATACCACAGTCATGACCAAACATTACGTTTCTTACCAGTGTATAATAGCAATAACGCACCTCGGGAGTTTGTGGTATATTACCAATATACTACTGCTAAGGGCTGTATCCAGGCACTCTGCGTTGCGTTATACGTAAGAACAGCTCTTAGCCGTGGTATATTGGCCATATACCACACCACCTCTGGCCGTATTGCTTAATTAAGCAGACCCCGACAGTGAAGAGCTAGTCTCCCAATGCTATAATGGGTGGGTTTTAAATGGATGGAAAATATTTGTATCACAGTCAAATGGATGGAATATTTCCCTGTATCACAGTCAATAAGATCAAATTGCCTTCAGGAACAGTAGATTCGTTTAAACTAGGCTTAATCAACGGGAGTATGGTGATGTTTTCTCTGGGATACAGTATATTACAGAGTATTGTAGATTTACAGATTCCTCTGACCACTGGGAGGGTTTCTGCTGTAGTACAAACCGTCTTCACTGTCCTGCAGTAAGGCTCTGTGCCTGTGTCCTGAAACCATTCAGAATTTTGAGCTGGAGCCCTGGTAATAAGCCTCATGAATATGGAGTCTGAACTGCTCCAAGGTGTGTGTGTGTGTGTGTGTGTGTGTGTGTGTGTGTGTGTGTGTGTGTGTGTGTGTGTGTGTGTGTGTGTGTGTGTGTGTGTGTGTGTGTGTGTGTGTGTGTGTGTGTGTGTGTGTGTGTGTGTGTGTGTGTGTGCGTGCGGAAGTGTTTGCGAATGTGTAGAAAACCTTTTGTTGGTTGTGTGTTGAAATGGTCTGTGTGTGTGTGTATGTGTGTGTGTGTGTGTATGTGTGTGTTATTCTTTTGTGTTATTTGAGAGTGTGTCGGCGTAGCTGTGGGTCTCTGAGCGTTTTAGTGTGTGTGTGTGTGTGTGTGCGTGCATGTTCTCTAGGCTTTTAGTACTTCACAAGGTCAGTGTATTTTTCTCCTAAAGGAACCTGCTTTGCTTTATACTCCAATAGAATCCTTTTCCAATTTGACGGCCACGGACGTGTATAGTACCGTAGTTACCTAAAAGTGACCTAACAGGTAAGCTTCTTGTTGTGTCAGGGTGACATCCATCTGACATCACACAGCCAATCATCATCAGCCTCAACCCATTCAAGGGGGCTGCCATAAGAGGGTTCAGGGCTCTGGCTCAGCCTTCAACTTCTTATTTTATACTTTTAATATGACCACAAGAATTTACACACAACGTTCACCTATTACCCAACCGATTTTTCGTAACACAGAGCGAGCGCCTTGCGTAAAGGGTTCAGGCACACCTAGCCCCGCTGTGCTAGCATGCTGAGCCCACGTAACCGCTATGTAGGTCAGTGTGCTCGAGAATCCACCGGCGGAAGCAGGACTGGGATCTGACTTGAGCTTCTCACCTCAGCCCTGATCTCTCTCGCTCTCTGCCCACACTCACTGTGCTGCTCTGGGCTACTGTGGACAAATAGTACAAAGCAACCTGCAGTTTACACTGTCTGTGTGTTAAGCCTTGAAACAATTAGAACCGTTCTCCGAACCACGGTAGATCCAAGAGACCCTCGGAGAGCTTTGTTTTAAGTATAGACTGAGGAGGATGTGGAACCACAGTCTTGGGGAAAAGGCCCAGACACGGAGAGAGTCAGAGAACTAGAGACTGAAGCTGAGATAGAAGCAGTAGCGACCCGAGACCCGAGCCAGCCAAGCCTGATGTTAAAGATGCTTGTGCTGCTTATTAGCGTCCCTGGTCTGTCGGAAGAACAGCAGGCCCCTGCAGTCCTCAGCCTCCCAGCTCTATTTATAGAAAGACCCGAAGATACTCTTAATGACACAGTGAGGTAGAGCCAGGGGGAGTTAAAGAAACACAACACTGTTTACTTTCTGAGTCTGTAGGCTGAGTCCAAGAGTCTAGAGTCACACTGGGATGATGTCATCCTTGGAGAAGATGTGAGTGCCCCAGTGTGTCTGTGACTGGTCTTCCTTCCTCCAAGTGGGATCAGTGCTTGACTTGGGCAGGAGCTCACTGGAGCTGAGTACCGGCACCTCAAATGTTGTACTGCTTGAGCTCCTGTTGTGTTGTGGAGCTCCTGAACCTGACATACCCCAGCCCCCACAGTCACTCATATTATTTATCATTGGTTCAGATGATTGTGTCTTTGGAACAGACATGTTTATAATAGAGAATTGTACTGCTGTTATTAACTTTTGTTCAATCATTTTTTGATATTTTCTGTTGTTGTTGAATGTATGTTGCGCGTCTTTTGAAACTTGCGTTGCAGGTCAGTGTTTTAAATAGGGCATGTGTCCTCACCTGTTAAGTAAAAAGTGGAGGAGCAAGACCACACACATCTGGTGAATCTGTGTTTGAGACCAGAGTTAACATCCAGAACAGGACAGATTAGGAAAGGGTTCAGGGCCACATTTTGAGGAAACAGTGTAAATAATCCATTCCAAAAGAAACCTTTTTTTATGGACGAGTGCAATGCCTCACAGTCTTTTGAAACCAACACAGCTTTGGCCACGTTGTTTTCAGACAGTTTGTAGAATACGTTTAGAGGATGTGGGAGGGGTGGGGGAGGAGGTTGCGGTGAGGAGGGGGGAGGTTTTGGAGTCAGGGCCTTGTGGAACCCCCTAGCGGTTCTGGCTTTGGAGTAAATGCAGGCCCAGCGGACCCCTTCCCGCCCCAGGGCACACAAACCCCAGGCCTTCCCATATTCCACTGTTATTTTCCTGGTGCAAAACGCCTCGGGCTGTCAGAGCTGGTGGGGCTTTAAAAAAAATACAAAATAATATTTACTCATAAAATGTGTATTAGAAGAACTAAATCAGTCATGAAGAGCCCTCTCGCGTCGACTAACTTTCTCTCAGTTTTGGCTGGACTTTCTTCCCTCTACTGCCCTTCGCTGTTTGCCTGCTTATTGCACTCTTCTTCCTCCCCATCCGCAGTTTTCTGGAGACAAAGCCTACATACGCTCCCACACACACACGTACACACACGTACGCACACACACACACACAAACACACACACACACACACACACACACACACACACACACACACACACACACACACACGCACACATACACACACACACACGCACACGCACACACACACACACACACACACACACACACACACACACACACACACACACATCTTAGAGATTGAGAAAGGGTCTCTGTTTTGACCTGGGAGATTTCAAAGAGTCTGGATTGCATAATTCCCCCCCCCCTCCCGCAATTACAGAAAATGACTGTTCCCGCCCCAACAAGTGGGTGCATATTTTAGCCCTGCACCTGTGGCCTAGACAAAGGAACCCACACATATCAACAAGGAAACATATTCTCCCATCGTTTTGCAGTATAATTTGAATCAAGCAGCTGTCCTTAGAGTGTGAAGTTAAACAATACACCTTCTTAGACCTTCTAGTCTTAGTCAACGCCAATGAGACTTGACGCTGGGATAGTGGGATTGACTCTTTGGAATGGGTCTCAGCGAACACAAATAAACCTCTTTTATATTTGTTGTTTGGTTTGGTGTTATCTGCGAGCTATCATTCTGATCCCAGGCCCCTGTCCCCAGGGTGTTTTTGGACATGATGAACGGTTAGCCACAGTGTGTGAGCATGTGTTCAGTAATATGTGTGTGTGTGTGTGTGTGTGTGTGTGTGTGTGTGTGTGTGTGTGTGTGTGTGTGTGTTCGTGTGTGGTGAACATGCCTGTCACTTTGTGTTGAGTGTATGCGTATGTTGCTCCTTGTAGAATACATGTCAAAATCTGTGTGTGTGTGTCTGTGTGTGTGGTACACAACCACTGCTCTTGTGTCTGGCTGGCGGTGGCTGTGTCATGGCTGTACTATGAGGCAGCAGAGCCCATGGCCACAGATGGGCTGGAGATCTGCCTGGGGTCTCCAGAGCAAGTGGACCGGAGCTGCTCGCCTCTCTCTCCCGCCGATCTCCCTCTCACGTTGTTTACAGGGCTGGAATGCCTCTCGACCCCGTTTGGCCTGCGACCGGGATTCACCTCATCCTCTCTCGCTGGTCTGTGGGGAATATTTACAGTGTTCCAAGCCACTTTGGCACATTAGGAAGCCTGTTTGTCTGATTGGGGGAAAGCCTCTGCTCTTAATCCAAAAGTAAATTAACAAGCCGGTCTGCGCCGAGGCTTGGATTGGATGTGATAAACACGTTAGATGGGGTTTTAACAACAACAGGTTTTACACCATCAACCGTCTCAACAATTCAGGGCAGCTGACTCAGTTTATCGCTAGTAAATGTGCATAAGATTATTTTATTTGGTCAGTGGTTTGACGCTTAGCTTATTCATGAAATTCATACATTTTGGCAGAGCTACAATGGTAGTAACATTATGCGTTAGACTAGTGTTAATGACGTACAGTATGTATCAAAGTATTTGAGGTTAAAATGTTCTAGTAGTCCTCTCGTAAGTCAAATATTCAGTACTATCACCCAACTGGTGGTGTGGACCTGGAAGGATGTGTGAGCACTCTGTTGTCTCCCGCTGTGGCCTCCTCCTGTATAATGGATGGCACTGGGTTAGCCTCAGCTTGTTTGCATTGTGATGTCTGGGTCACATTCAGCAGCTCAAGCCATGCCAAGCTGAACTTCTGCATCAGTCGCTCAAATTTGGCAAGCAGACAGTCCAGCAGTTTGACCTTGGTAGTGAAATGTGGGGGCTTGGGGCTATTTTTTAAGACCACTTCTCTATCACTAACTCTCACCCACTTTCTAACCAGTGTGCTTGTCGCTATGGGAAATCTCCAGGCGAGAGAGGGAGAGTTCATCCCTCTGTAAGGATTTAGAGGACTCCCTTGTCTTTCACTTCATCAGAGACAATTGAGTTCTTCAGCTCCCATTGTTGGTCCGGCGAGCCGAGGAGGGGCGAAGGGTTAGGGGGGGTAGGAAGGGGAGGGAGACGCCCCCATGCACAGTGTGTGCTCTGGGTGGCTCTTAGGGGCGGGAGATGCTGGGGGTAAGGGGAGGTAGAAGAGGTAGGGGGCGAGAGAGTTATCCTCTGGAGCAATTTGTCACATTGGAATGTCTCTCGAGTTACCAGGGAGGCCCTCCTAGCAGGAGAGTTTTTCAGGGGGGGGAGCAGGGCGTCAGAGAGGGGTCAGGGGTCACTGCCTACTCAAGCCCCGGCGGCGTGTCCGTCAGCAGGCGCTGGGAAGAGGGCGGAACGGAGGGAGAAGGGGAAAGGGGGAGGAGGTGGGGTCAGAAAGCTTGCCACTTGCCGGGGCTCCGTTTTCCTTGGCATGCTTGTAAAAACTGCAGGAGGGATTAGCATGTGAGAACATTTGCAATAGCAGCCTGAAGTGGAGCTGCCTGTCAGGGCATGTGCCCCCTGTTTCTCCGCCTCTCACCGCTCCAGCGCCACACTCTGGGGTGTCACCTTTCACCCCCCCACACACACATACCACCTCAACGGACGTCCCCTCACTCAAGGCCTCCCTGCGGTTGTGTGGATATTTGTGTGCATCTGGACAATAATACTCAAATTGGACAATCATTTGGTCAGTCTAGTCTATGAGAAGACATTCCGATGACTGGAATCAGAATTAGGAACGTGACATCCACCAGGTTCTCTGACACCAGTACACTAATAGAAAAAAGGTGCTCTCTAGAACCAAAAAAAAGGTTATTCGGCTGTCCCCGAAGTGTAGAACACTTTCCACAGAGGGTTCCAAGACCTAAAAAAAAAAATAATAATATAAATAATAATTGTAGACCTCCACAAGTCTGGTTCATCCTTGGGAGCATGGGACCACGCAGCCGTCAGACCGCTCAGGAGTGAGACGTGTTCTGTCTCCTAGAGATGAACGTACTTTGGTGCGAAAAGTACAAATCAATCCCAGAACAACAGCAACAGACCTTGTGAAGATGCTGGAGGAAACAGGTACAAAAGTATCTATATCCACAGTGAAAAGAGTCCAATATCGACATAACCTGAAAAGCCGCTCAGCAAGGAAGAAGCCACGGCTCCAAAACCGTCATAAAAAAGCCAGACTACGGTCAGACAACTGCACATGGGGACAAAGATCATACTTTTTGGAGACTTTTTGGAGATAGATGGCATCATGAGGCAGGAAAATTATGTGGATATATTGAAGCAACATCTCAAGACATCAGACAGGAAGTTAAAGCTTGGTTGCAAATGGGTCTTTTAAATGGACAATGACCCCAAGCATACTTCCAAAGTTGTGGCAAAATGGCTTAAGGACAACAAAGTCAAGGTATTGGAGTGGCCATCACAAAGCCCTGACCTCAATCCTATAGAACATTTGTGGGCAGAACTGAAAAAGTGTGTGCGAGCAAGGAGGCCTACAATCCTGACTCAGTTACACCAGCTCTGTTAGGAGGGATGGGCCAAAATTCACTCAACTTATTGTGGGAAGCTTGTGGAAGGCTACCCGAAACGTTTGACCCAAATTAAACAATTTAAAGGCAATGATACCAAATACTAATTGAGTGTGTGTAAACTTCTGACCCACTGGGAATGTGATGAAATAAATTAAAGCTGAAATAAATAATTCTCTCTACAATTATTGTGACATTTCACATTCTTAAAATAAAGTGGTGATCCTAACTGACCTAAGACAGGGAACTTTTACTAGAATTAAATGTCAGGAATTGTGAAAAACTGAGTTTACATGTATTTGGGTATGGTGTATGTATTACATACATAAGGTGTATGTAAACTTCCGACTTCAACTGTATATACACTGAACAAAAATATAAATGCAACATGTAGTGTTGGCCCCATGTTTCATGAGCTGAAATAAAACATAAAAATCCCTGACATTTTCTATACGCACAAAACGTATTTCTCTAAAATTTGGTGCACAAATTTGTTTATATCCCTGTTAGTGAGCATTTCTCCTTTGCCAAGAAAATCCATCCACCTAACAGGTGTGTCATATCAAGAATCTGATTAAAGAGCATGACCATTACACAGGTGCACCTTGGGCTGGGGACAATAAAAGTCTACTTTAAAATGGGAAGTTTTTGTTGCACAACGCAATGCCACAGATGTTTCAAGTTTTGAGTGAGTGTGCAATTTGCATGCTGACTGCAGGAATGTCTTTTGCCAGAGAAAGGAATGTTAATTTCTCTAGGTCCACCCGGCCTCACAACCACAGACCACTTGTAACCACGCCATTCTAAAATGGATTAAATATATTTTTTCCTCATCAATCTACCCGCAATAACATATAATGACAAAGCAAAAACATGTTTTTATACATTTGAGCAAATGTAAAAAATAATAATAAAAAATGAAATATCACATTTACATTAGTATTTAGACCCGCTCTGGAGCAGGTTTTCATCAAGGATTTCTCTGTACTTTTCTCCGTTTATCTTTCCCTCGATCCTGACTAGTCTCCCAGTCCCTGCAGCTGAAAAAACATCCCCACCGCATGAGGCTGCCACCACCATGCTTCACCGTAGGGATGTTGACAGGTTTCCTCCAGCAGTGATGCTTGGCATTCAGGCCAAAGAGTTCAATCTTGGTTTCATTAGAACAGAGCATCTTGTTTCTCATGGTCTGAGAGTTCTTTAGGTGCCTTTTGACAAACTCCAAGTGGGCTGTCATGTGCCTTTTACTGAGGAGTGGCTTCTGTCTGGCCACTCTACCATAAAGGCCTGGTTGGTAGAGTGCTGCAGAGATGGTTGTCCTTCTGGAAGTTTCTCCCATCTCCACAGAGGAACTCTGGAGCTCTGTTAGGGTGAACATCGGGTTCTTGGTCATCTTCCTGACCAAGGCCCTTCTCCCCCGATTGCTCAGTTTGGCCCGGAGGGGCAGCTCCAGGAAGAGTCTTGATGGAGGTCATTGTGTTCGTGGGGACCTTCAATTCTGCAGACATTTTTTGGTACCCTTCCCCAGATCTGCGCCTCGACACAATCCTGTCTCTACCGACAATTTCTTCGACCTCATGGCTTGGTTTTTGCTCTGACATGCACTGTCAACTGTGGGACCTTATATAGACAGGTGTGTGCCTTTCCAAATCAGTCAATTGAATTTACCACAGGTGGACTCCAATCAATTTGTAGAAACATCTTGAGGATGATCAATGGAAACAGGATGCACCTGAGCTCAATTTCGAGTCTCATAGCAAAGGGTTTGAATACTTATGTAAATAAGGTGTTTCTGTTTTTTATTTATAATAAATTAGCAAACATTTTGAAAAACCTCTTTGCCATTATTGGGTATTGTGTGTAGGATGGTGAGACATTTTTTTATTTAATCAATTTTGGAATTAGGCTGTAACGGAACAAAATGTGGAAAAAGGGAAGGGGTCTGAATACTTTCTAAATGCACATTTTTTAAGCGTCCAGGATTTCAATGACAGAAAAGTCCCTGGGGTTCTACATGGAACCCAAAAGAGTTCTTCTATGGGATAGCTGAATAACCCTTTTGGAACCCTATGTGTGTACGGTGCCTTCAGAAATGATTCACACCCCTTAGCTTTTTCAAATGTTGTGTTACAGCCTGATTTTGGAATGGATTCAGCTGTGATTTTTGTTTTTGATTGTTACTGGCCTACACACAATACCCCAGAATGTAAAATTGGATTGAATGAATAATTAAAAGCTGAACTGTCTTGAGTCAATAATCATTCAATCCCTTTGTTATGGCAACAACGTAAATAAGTTCAGGAGTCACGTAAGAAGTTAGATGGGCTCACTCTGTGTGCAATAATAATGTTTACTGTGATTTTTGAAGGACTACCTCATGTCTGTATCCCACACATGCAATTGTCTGTGAGGTACCTCAGTCAAGCAGTGAATTTCAAACACAGAATTTTGAGAAGAATAATGGGCAGATGATGCACAATCCAGGCGTGCAACGCTCTTAAGAGACCTACCCAGAAAGACTCAAAGCTGCCAAAGGTGCTTTTCTACAAAGTACTGACTTAGTGGTGTGAATACTTATATAAATTAGATGTTTCTGCATTTCATCTTCAATAAATTTGCAAAAATTCTTAGAAACATGTTTTCATCTTTCATTATGGGGTGTCGTGTGTAGATGGGTATAGATATAGATATATTTCATCTGTTTTGAATTCAGACTGTAACATAATGTAGAATGGTATGAATACTCGATGAAGGCACTGTATATGCTGTTCTGAGTTACCTCACAGTGGTACCATCACTCTCAAGTGCCCCCGTCTCCCTGTCCCTTCATGGCAATTAATACCCAATGTGGGGGGGGGGTCTTTAAAAACCACAAGACCACAATCACTGGAGCTTTACAAGTCGTATTTTCCACTAGAGCTGGGAATTGCCAGGGACCTCACAATATGATATTACCACGATACTCAGGTGCCGATATGATATGTATTGCGATTCTCATGATTCTATATGTATTGTATTTTACCGTGATTCGATGTTCCAAAACATATCTCTCACCATGTCTGCTGCAGAAGAACAAGAGAGAGTCATGATAAAACAAGTTTTGATCATGGAAATATTAGTGCTGAAAACAAATTGGCTTCCTATTTAACAAAGAAGATGATGAACAACCTTTGAAGGAAAAATAGTTTCGGTGCAGGTACAGTCAATTAGCGCAAAGTAATATTGTGATATTGTCAAAACGATACAATATATCGTAAAAAATGAATATCACAATATGTAACAAGCGATTTTTTTCCCGCCCATTTACTACTTGCCACCCCTTGACGCACAAACATACCGTTGCAGTAAAAGCCTTGCGGGGGTCATAAATGAGTCGTTGTGGAGCCAGCCTGCGTTTTTGTTGCAGGGGCTGAGGCAGAGGACGGGAGTCAATAACTCCCTCCAGCACAAACCACAGCAAAGCACCCTGCAGTGAACCC